>NW_024353907.1:2136776-2177996 GCF_902729225.1 Pteropus medius | reverse complement strand
GTGTGTGTGTGTGTGTGTGTGTGTGTGTGTGCGCGCGCGCTTGCGCACGCACTGTGCTATTCGAAATTTGGTTGTTTGGAGTTGTGGATGTAACCAAACAGAAAGAGTGTTCATCCCTCCCGGTACACAGTAGAGCCAAACTGAACACAGAATTGCAGTAGAGAAATTAGTCACTTTATTGCTAGGCCATGCTAAAAGAACAGGAAAGCTATTGCTCAAAAGTACAAACTCCCTGATGTCTTACAAACAGAGGTTTTTAAGAAGTTAGGGGTAATGGACTTTGCTCAAACAAATATTGGAGGACTCATCACTTGAATATATGTTTAATATCATTTGGAAGCTGTTTGAAAAACCATTTACAGACTAGGAGAGCAAAAATTGCAACCCTAAATTATGTCTATTTGGTTTAAGGATTATTTTAGGCTGATTCTTTTTTAAAAACTGCAGGCACAGGAAAAGCTCTGAGTAGAAGTTGCCCTCTGTGGGAGACAATTTACATTTATAAGGGAAATCTCCATTTGTAAGTGTGCCTCCCTCTCTGTACCAGGAAGAGAAGCATGACTCTAAATGTCTAAAACTCTTATCAATGGAAAAGGCAATCTTAAATCTTAATCTTAAATCTCAATCTTAAATATAAAGTGGAGAAGGCAAACAAATCTGGATAATAACTTTATCCTTGTTTATTGTTCTTTTCCTGGTAGGCTCCCATAACTGACTTCTCAACCCCCAAATTTTTAATTTTTAGCTAAAGAAGGTATTGGCTTGAGCCATTTTAGGAAGTTACTCTTTTCTTGAGTACTTCTCTTGTATAGAGGAGGTGTACATGTTATTAAACTTCTGTTTGTTTGTTTTTTCCCTGTTTTCTATCTTATGTCCATTTGATTCTTAGACCATCCAGAAGAACCTAGAATGGTAGAGGAAAAAATTTTCCTCTCTGACAGTTGATGTAGTTGTCAAAATTCAACCTTACTGGCTGGACACTACCCACCCCGAGGCTGCTGTAGTTGAGAGATCTTGGGCCTTCTGACAAAAGCTGGCAGAAAGTAGGAGTTCTTACCACATCAGCCTCTCTAATCTCTGCCTGCATGGTCCAGTAGAAATGAGAATGATGAGGTTCTTTTACCTTTTTAAATTTAAATTAAATTGTTAAGGGTGGAAAATTTTCAAGTGAGCAAACTAGCTAAGTCAGCTACAGGGAAGAAATATCTTTAGATATCAGAAGTTGTCCTACTTGCTTGTGTGTGGTTTAGGAAATGTATTGTATAAAATATGTAGATGGCCAATGTCTGCTTCTGTAATCCATTTACTTGTTAATTAAGGGTGTTGTTCTGGGTAAAGATATGCTCAAAGCCAACTTCCACTTCTGTAATCTGCTGGCTTGTTCTGGGGACCACCAGGATATGGTCTTGAGCTTTATCAGCTGCCTGCTCTGAAAGCTCGGGGCTGATCTCCTCTAGCCCTGCGTGGTAGAGAGTCAGTCGCTGGCCGGCTAATAAAGGCTCATAATTAATCTCTATTGGCTCCGTGGGTCTCAGAATCGTTCGCGCTATAACAAAATTTGTGGAACTAGCTCCTTGAGCATAGCATAGGTAAATGATTACCCTCAGTTTTTATCGATCTTTTTTTTCTCCCAGAAATAGTCACTGTTTTTTCTTTTTGTCTCTGTTATGTCTTGAAAGCTTAATTTTGTGACCAGTAAAAATATTCTGTCAGTCTTCACCATCTGAAAAGTTGCATTTACCGGGGTAAATCTTGGTGGCCAATCGAATAGGCTGGGATCTGAGATATTAAGTCACAAGCAGTGACTCTTTGTCCAACTATGGCAGCTCTCAGAAAAATTTTTCATAAGGCGTTCCAGTCCATAAGGGGCCTTTGTTGTCTCAAGCTTCATTGCTTTGTTAGTGCTGGGAAAGTCTCATTCTAATAGTGCCTGCTCAATGCTACAGATTAGTGAGTATGTGACTGGAGGTGTCTCACATTTTTGTGGGAGACTGGAGATACCGTTCCTACTATACCATTCTTGCTTGTAGCAATGAAGGGCTTTTGCTTTCTTAGACTGTCTTTGGGAATGAACTTTTTGGGTCTTGGGAGGGCTGCATTCTTTTGTACCTTCTTTGGGGATGCCTCTTGCATTCATGATTAAGCCATAAAAATGTTTATTGGTTTGAGTCACTATTGAGAAGATCCTACTCATCAATAGCCAGACAATGGATCCTTTGAATTAGAAAAACTTGTAAATTGAAAAGAGTTTTATAGAGCTTTCATTTCAAGTAATTATTTTATTGTTACCAATAGAAAGATCACATTAAAAAATGGATAAAAAAATATAACTGCTAGCCTTTAGAGATTCTCTTGGGGCTTCTAAGTTTTCAGAAATTAAACAGAACAAAATTGAAGTTCACATCCAATAGAAGTTCTCATTCTTAAAACCCAGCCCTATCTCCTTAGCAAATTCTCTTAACTCTTTCACCTTTCCAGAAAATTCCTTAAACATCAACTGTCTGTTTAATGTTCCCTTTCCATACAAGATTTACAGAGAGCACTCCAGCATAATCCTTAGGCTTAAAGTTACTCATGTAAATGCTAAAAGGAAATAAATTCAGCTGAATCACCCAGAAGAGACAATAAGGCTTTTTTTGCTAGGCTCTAAAATCAGGCTCCGCCAGCTTCAGGCCTTACTATATATCATCCTTTGTGGATATATTCTGAACTCCCTTTCCCCACCACCACAGAATTCACGTCCCCTATATTGAAGCAAATCTTCTAAATTATAAAGTTTGTTTTACTCTATTTTCATTAGATCCTATCAAATTTAGAAAGGAACTGAAAAGATTACCTGGAAAACTCCCTGGGGAACCGCCGCCACAAATGAATTGGTCTAAGGTTAAGTTATGCACTCAGCAAGGAAAGCATCAGAAAGCCTTTGTTAAACACTTTAGATAGATTTTTTTTTAAAGCACACTAGAATGTAAAAATCTTGCGATTTCTATCTTACTTGGAAGTCTTCCTGATATACAGAAGCAAGTTTAGTTGGATGGGTGGGTAAACTTCTTGATATCCAGGCTATAATCCAATTTATTTGGGGAACTGGAAACAACTGTCTTGTCTTGCAAATCTTTGCAAAACCAGACTTGCAACTCTAGAAACAATTAAAAATCCACCTATCTTTATCAATACTCAAACATTGCCTATTCATCTCAAAATGCTTGTGAATAATGGGATGTTAGAAATTGAATTGCCTTGCAGTTAATACAAAGAAGGAAAAATTTAAATAACAATTTCCCTGGACCTCCGATAATAGGCAAATATACCCATAAAACTCCATCTTGGAGAAAACTTAGATACTTTCTCTGTGCCTTTGTGAGGTAGATTTTCTACCCCATCTTCTCTAGGACCTAAAATTCATTCTTCAAAATAAAAATGTGTTTTATCAGAAGAAAAAAAGGGGGAAGGAAATCATAGGAAATTGGGCAAATGAGAAGTTTTAAAAATCTTACCTACAAATATTAGTTAAAAAAAAAAAAGCTTTAGCCATCTGAACAGGTAAACTTAACTTATTCCAACTGCTAAAACAAAATTTGAATTCAGTGGTTCCCTTATAAATTAATGAGTTCTCCATTATCGTACCAGTCTCAAGGCTAAAAGGTCTCTGCATTTGTCTGTATGTTTGTGTATGTGCCTATATATGTTGTATATGTGTGATATTTTTCTACCTGTGGATAATATTAACAAAATTAATTTTTAAAAGAGCTCTATTTAATTGGCTTAAAAATAAGTGCTTATGAATTGAATATTTTCAAGTTCACATGATCTAAGATAATTTTTGGTGAATAAAAACTAGTTTAAGGTTGTTGGGTTAATTAAATAGGCATATTTTAAAAATTATAAACATTAAATATAATGAAGATGAACTTTTATTCTACCTGGGTTTGTTTGTTTGTTTGTTTGTTATTTTTTATGGTGACATTGCTTAACGAAATCCAATAAGTTTGTTTCATCTGTACACTTTAACAGTAAGGCATATATATATTTACACTGTGTGTCCATCTCCTATAATTGAATTTCTTTCTGTCACCACATTATTTGACCCTCTTTACCCCATCTACCTCCCCTCTCCCCCCACCCCCTACCCTCTGTTAACCACTAGTCTATAGTCCATGTCCATGAATCTCTGTTTGTTTGTCCTGTTCATCTGTTGCTTTTAGGTTTATATCCCATATATAAGTGATATGTGATTTTCAAATTTTTCTGCCTGGCTTATTTCGCTTAACATGATTATCTTGAAGTCCATCCAGGTTGTCGCAAATGACAGTATTTCATTTCCTCTTATGGCTGAGTAATTTCCATTATATATATGTACCACAGCTTCTTTAGCCAGTCATCTATAGTAGTACACTTCTGTTGCTTCCATGTCCGACCCACTGTGAATAATGCTGCTCTGAACATTAGTGTGCAAATATCTTTTCAGATATGGGTTTTCAAGTCTTTTCTACCTTGGTTTCTTAGTCAAATAAGTTCATGTTATCTCTTTCAAAACTTCAGCCAGAAAAATAATTTAAGATGATGACTAGCATTGTCTAATGCCTAATTAAATTCTTGTAGGTAATTTAGACATGGTTGATGGAAACAATTAAATAGATGTAAGTGGGCTTCAAAGTTATTAGATGAACTTTTCAACAGTATTTTGTTTTATGGTATGTATACTTAAAATTAGTTTTCCAAATTTTTTTGGCACCTTAAAACTTAAGAGTGTCACTAAGTTAAGTGATGGGAAATTCATTGAATATCTATATCATTTACTAATAAAATAAAATAGTGAAACATTAATTACTGAACATAGGTTTATCTATTTTTGGCTTCCTGTGGTAGATAAATTGAAAGATTGTGCAATTAAAAAGGGGTATATGTTTCTAGAAATTATTAAATGTATTAATAAATTTTCCAATCTAAAGAATGCTGGCATAGCAGATAATTTTCAATTGCTTACTATTTAATTTTGCTAGAAATTAAAGTTTCTAAGGGTTAAAAATTCTAATGTGATTGAAACTACTATAAATCATAAGAGAAACATCTCTATACTCATGTAAAGTAAGATGTGTGTTTTTAGTAAAAGAATGTATAAGGAAGCATTTTTACTGAAGGAAAAGAATGATATAGGTTTATGGGAAAAGAACCTTAGGGAAGGAATTTAATGCATGGTTAGAACTGGATAAGATTTGAATGAATGAGGTTTCATATAAAAAGTAAGCTGGTGCAAAATTAAAATTTGTTTTTCTCTCTTTTAAAAGGACAAAGTTTTCTTGGACTAATGGTCTACTCTTGGCAATAAAAGATTGTAAGGGGTTTTTCCTTCCTGTAAAATAATCTGTCTAGAAAATGTCTATGTTTTATCAAAATGTGTTGTGCTTCATGTTATTTTAATAAGGTCTTTGAATACTTAAGAAAACTAAATCAACAGTAAACAAAAACATAAAGTGAGTAGAAGAAGGAAATAATAAAAATCAGAGCAGAAATAAACAAAATGGAATCTAAAAAAAATAATACAAAAGATCAATGAAACCAAGAACTAGTTCTTTGAAAAATTAAACAAAATTGATAAATCTTTAGCCAGACTCATCAAGAAAAAAAGAGAGAGGGCTCAAATAAATAAAATTAGAAATGAAAGCGTAGAATTGACAACTGGTGCCACAGAAAAACAAAGGATTAAAAGAAAATACTATGAACAATTATATGCCTATAAATTGTATAATCTGGAAGAAATGGATACATTCCTAGAAACAATACAACCTTCTAAGACTGAGTCAAGAAGAATCAAAAAATCTGAACTGACTGATTATTATTAACAAAATTAAACCAGTAATAAAAAATCATCAAAAATAAAAGTCCTGGACCGCATGGCTTCACAGGTGAATTTTACCAAATATTAAAAGAAGAATTAACACCTATTCTTTTCAAACTATTTCAAAAGAAATTCAACAGGAGGGAAAGCTTCTTAGCTCATTTTATGAGGCCACCATTACCTTCATTCTAAAAGCAGACAAAGGTATTACAAAAAAATTATAGGCCAATTTCCCTGATCAACATAGGTGCAAACATCCTCAACAAAGTATTAGCAAACTAAATTCGGCAATACATTAAAAAGATCATATACCACGATAAAGTTGTATTTATTTCTGTATTTATTGGTTCAATATCCACAAACCAATTAATGCAATCCACCACAATAGTAAATTGAAAGATAATAATCATATAATCATATCAATAGATGCAGAAAAATCATTCAATAAAATCCAGCATTCATTTATGATAAAAACTCTCAGCAAAGTGAGAATAGAGGGAACATACTTCAACATAATAAAGGCCATATATGAGAAACCCACAGCTAATATCCTCTTCAATGGAGAAACACTAAAAGACTTTTCCTTAAGATCAAGTACAAGACAAGGATATCCACTTTCACCACTTTTATTCAACCTAGTCTTGGAAGTCCTAGCCACAGCAATCAGACAAGAAAAAGAAAGAAATGTCATTCAAATTGGAAAAGAAGAAGTAACACTGTCTTTATTTACAGATGACATGAGAGAACTATATAAAGAGAACCCTAAAGATTCCATCAAAAAACTATTAGAACTGATAAATGAATTCAGTAAAGTAGCAGGATATAAAATTAATATTCAGAAATTTGTTGCATTTTTATACACCAATAATGAACTATCAGAAAGAGAAATTAAGAAAACAATGTATAATTGCATGAAACAAAAATGAAATACCTGGAAATAAATTTAACCAAGGAGGTTAAAGATCTGTACTTGGAAAATTGTAAGTCATTAAAGAAAGAAATAGAAGACAATACAAATAGTGGAAGCATATAACATGCTCATGGATAGGAAGAATTAACATCTTTAAAACATCCACTACCCAAAGCAATCTATAGATTCAATGCAATCCCTATCAAATTACCAAAGGTATTTCTCACAGAACTAGAACAAATAATCCTAAAATTTATAAGGAAACATAAAAGACCCCAAATAGCCATGGCAATCTTGAGAAAGAAGAACAAAGTTGGAGGAATCATGCTAACTGTTATCAAACTATATAACCAGGCTGTAGTAACCAAAACAGCATGCTATTTGCATAACAACAAATAGATAGATCAATGGAACAGAATAGAGAGCCTAGAAATAAATCTGCGCCTATACGCTCATTTAATATATGACAAAGGAGGCAAGAATATACAATGGGGTAAAGACAGTCTCTTCAATAAATGGTGTTGGGAAAACTTGACAAATACATACATAAAATGAAACTAGACCACCTTCTTACACCATATACAAGAATAAACTCAAAATGGATAAAAGACTTAAATGTAAGGTCTGAAACCATAAAACTCCTAGAAGAAAACAGGCAATAAACTCTCTGACAATGCTCTTAGTAATATTTTTCTAATATATTTCCTCAGGCAAGGGAAACAAAAGAAACACTAAACAAATGGGACTACATCAAACTAAAATGTTTTTGCACAGCAAAGAAAACCATTAACAAAATGAAAAGACAACCTACTGAATAGGAGAAGATATTCACCAATGATACATCGGAAAAGGGATAATATCCAAAAATTTATAAAGAATTCATACAACTCAACAACAAAAAGCAAACAATCCAATTAAAAAATGGGCAGAGGATCTGAATAAACATTTCTCCAAGGAGGAAATAGAGATGGACAACAGATATATAAAAAGATGCTCAAGATCACTAATCATCAGAAAAATGTAAATTAAAACCACAATGAGATACCACTTCTCACCTGTCAGAGTGGCTATCATTAATAAATGATAATAAAAAAAAAACATGGGTTGGTGCAGATGTTGAGAAAAGGGAACTTCAGTGCACTATTGGTGGGATTGCAAATTGGGACAGCCAGTTTAGAGGCTTAGAGTTTCCTCGAAAAATTAAAAATAGAACTACTTTGTGACCCCGCAATTCCACCTCTGGGTATTTATCCAAAGAAAATTTACAATATTTACAATAGCCAAGATATGGAAGCATCCTAAGTGCCCATCAATAGACAATTGGATAAAGAAGAGGTAGTACATATATATGATGGAATATTACTCAGCCATAAAAAATAAAGCCTTACCATTTGCACAACATGGACCTATAGGGTGTTATGCTAATTAAGTCAGATAGAGAAAGACAAATATGATTGCACTTATACATGGAATCTAAAGAATGAAATAAATGAGGAAACAACTTAAAACAGACTCATATAGAGAGAACAAACTGGTGATTGCCAGATGAAAGCAGGGGCTGGGGAGCTGGGTGAAAAGGTGAAGTGATTAAGAAGTATATACTAGTTGTTATAAAATAGTCACAAAGATGTAAAGTATAGTCTAGGTGATATAGTCAATAATATTGTAATAACTATGTATATTGACAGGTTGGTACTAGACTTATTGAGGGATCACTTTGTAAATTATATAAATGTCTAACCACTGTACTGTACACCTGAAAATAATATAAAATAATATTGAATGTCAACTCTAATAGAAAAGTAAAAAAAAAACCCTAATTATTCTTAATATTAAAAGACTAATTTTGCTAACAACTATATAAACTTTATTTGCATTTGAAATATTTTATTGTCACTTCAGTTAATTGGATAATTAGATATTGTTTCAGAATGATCTGTGCCCCTATTTTGTCAAGTGTCCAAACCTTTTGATATTTTTTAGAAACTTATCAAAATCAAATTCTAAATGAAGGCATTTTGACCTCTCACTAACTTTATGATATTTTTGATGGGTCCCTGAAACATCTCAAAAGATTTGCTCTCCTTATAAAAAGAGAGACATTATACTAATTGGGTTTACTTGATATATTAAATTACATGGGAAGCAGTGTCATATAAGTGATGCTAAACATTCTTAGATTATATTTGTGTGTATGTGTGTATATATATATATATTCTGGAAATTGTATGAAATTCCTAGATCTGATGTCTTAGTGTGATGTCATTATTTGTACTTTGAGTTATCTAAAAGTTTTGTATGTCACAGAAATAAGCAAATTTCCTTGTCGATTGTATTGCAATGAAACTCTTTAACTATGACCATTTTAAAGTCTTTTGTCATTTACAGTTACTGTTTTACTATGATGGTTTTTCAAATGTGCTTCATCTTTGAAGAGACTCATGGAATATACTCTAGAATACAGGTTTCTGATAACTTTTTTAAAAATAATATTTTTTATTTTTCAATTACAGTTGACATACAATATTGTATTAGTTTCAGGTGTACAACATAGTGATCTGACATCTATATAACTTATGAAGTGATCACCCCAATAAATCCAGCACCCATCTGACACCATGCATTTTCTTATTGACTATATTCCTCATGATATACTTTATGTCTCTATGGCTGTTTTCTAACTACCAATTTGTACTTCTTAATCCCTTCCCCTTTTTTCACTGACCTCTCTGACACCCCTCCCATCTAGTAACTTGCAAAATGTTCTCCGTATCTATGAGTTTGTTTCAGTTCTTTTTGATTTATTTTGTTCTTTAGATTCCACATATCCGTGAAATCATATGGCATTTGTCTTCCTCTATCTGACTTACTGCACTCAGCACAAAACCCTCTAGGTCCATCATGAAATATCTTTTCCCATCCCTTTACTTTCCATCTGTGTGTATCTTTTAATCTGCAGTGAGCCTCTTGTAGGCAGCCTATATAAGGGTCTTGTTTTCTTATCCATTCAGCC
Organism: Pteropus medius; assembly: GCF_902729225.1. Taxonomy (NCBI): domain Eukaryota; kingdom Metazoa; phylum Chordata; class Mammalia; order Chiroptera; family Pteropodidae; genus Pteropus; species Pteropus medius. Next base: position 2,168,234 of record NW_024353907.1, on the reverse strand, counting down.
ACCTTATCTTTTGATTGGAGCATTTAATTCTTTTTAATGTGAAGTACTCATTGATAGATATGTAGTTATTGCCATTTTATTTAGACTTTTGATAAATATTATTTTCCTCTTCTTAAAGGAGTCCCTCCAACATCTCCTGTAATACTGGCTTGGTGGTGATGAACTCTTTTAGCTTTTTCTTGTCTGGAAAGCTTTTTGTCTGTCCTTCGATTCTAAATGATAGCTTTGCTGGGTAGAGTAATCTTGGTTGTAGGTCCTTGCTTGTCATCACTTTCAATATTTTGTTCCTGGCCCTTCTGTCCTACAAAGTTGCTGTTGAGAAATCAGCTGACAGTCTTACAGGAGCTCCTTTGTAAGTAACTAATTGCTTTTACCTTGCTGCTTTGATTCTTTCTTTGTATTTAACTTTTGGCATTTTAATGATGATGTGTCTTGGTATGGGCCTCTTTGGGTTCCTCTTCTTTAGGACTCTCTGAGCTTCCTGGGGTTGTATGTCTATTTCCTTCACCAGGTTAGGGAAATTTTCTGTCATTATTTTTTCAAATAGGGTTTCAATTCCTTGCTCTCTCTCTTCTATTTCTGGTACCCCTATGATGTGAATGTTGTTATGCTTGACATTGTCCCAAAGACTTTTTAAATTGTCTTTATTTTTTTGGATTATTTCTTCTTGTTGCTGTTCTGATTGGGTGTCCTCTGCTACTCCATCCTCTAAATCGCTGATTTGATCTTCTATTGCATTCAATCTACTGATTCCCTCTAATGTACTCTTCATCTCAGATATTATATTGTTCATTTCTGACTGGTTCCCTTTTTATGTTCTCCATCTCCATTTTTATGTTTTCTATCTTTGTTAAAGTTCTCACTGAGTTCATCTGCTTTTCCCTTAAGTTCATTGAGCATCCTTATAAGCAGTGTTTTGAACTCTGTATCTGGTAGATTGCTTGTCTTCATTTTGTCGAGTTCATTTTTTGGAGCTTTGTTCTGTTCTTTCATGTGGGACATGCTTCTTTGTCTCCCCATTTTGGCTTTCCCCTTTGTCTGTTTCTATGTATTAGGTAGGGCTCCTACGTCTCCCAGTCTTAATAGAATGGCTTTATGTAGTAGGTGTCCTTTGGGGCCCAGAGGCACAGTCTTCCCTGGTCACTTGAGCAGGGTGCTCAAGGTGTGTCCCTTGTGTGGGTTGTGTGTGCCCTCCTGTTGCAATTGAGCCTTGGTTGCTGTTTGCACTCGATAGGAGGGTTTGCCCCTCAGGCTGATTGGTTGTGAGAACTGGCTGTTGAAGTGTCAATTCATTTTAGTAGGGCTCTGGTTCCTGCCCAGTCTATCCCTCGAGTGGGTCCTCCTCAGATGCATCCCTGGGTGGTGCTCCGACTCTGGCCCAGGTCAAAGCAGGCCACCAGGTACGCCGGCCCAGGAGCCTCCTGAGAGAGGTCCAGCTGCAGGCCAGTTTCAGCCACAGCCTGTGTACTTCTGGGGCCACCTGGTAAGAGTCACCAAGATAGCTGTCCTCCGTACTGGACTTATAGGTGCTTTGAGAGGCCAAGCCAGGAACCGAGGCCGGCTGCCACTAGTGTGGGGCTTGGGGCTGCTCAGCAAGAGGTATGTGGCATTCTAAGGTCAGATGCTGCTTCTTTGGGTTTTGTGAGTTTTTGAAAGATTTTGAGAAAGTCCGCAGCAAGAGCCAAGACAGGCCATTAGTATGGAATAAACCACTAGAGGCAGCTTGGGTGGGCCCACCAGTTGGGAGAGGCTGAGTCACAGGGAATCACCTGGGCAGAGTGACCTGTGCTTTCCAGGTTGATGGAGACAGCTGTGGTAGCACCTGTATTTGCACGCTGGGAGTGGGGAAGGCTCAACCAAGGAACAATGGATACTGCGAGCACTTCTCTCTGGGAGAAAGCTGCCAATCCAGCCATCACCCTGAAGCTTGACAACTCTGTGTCTCTCTGTTTGTCTTTGGCACTCCTTGAGTAGCTGCCCCAGTGCTGGAGGTCAGAGCGAGGGAGTCTGGGCACAGGCCCTTTAAGAAGAATGTCTGCAACTCCTGCAGCCCTCCATCTCATTCATCCTCAATCTCTGCTAGTTTTTCACAGTCAGAAGTTATGGGGACTTCTCTTTCCAGCACTAGAAACCTGGGCTGGGGAACCCTGGGCTGGGGTTCTCAATATAGATAACTCTCCAGATTCTTGACCATCACACATGCCATTGTGGAACTGGGCCGTTTTGCATCTCTGTCCATCCTACCCATGTTGAGGTGGCCTCTTCTATGTGTCCCTGGTTGTAGGACTGCTGTTTAGCTAGACCTCGGGCAACTCCCTGTGATGGTTTCTTTGTAGTTTCGTTATAATTTTACTATGGGCACAAGAGGAGGCAAGCACAGTCTAACTTCTTTGCCATCTTGACTGGTCCAGGTTTCTGATAACTTTAAGATCATAACACTGAACTAGATAAGAATTTCCAGAACTAATGGAAAAACTAGATTTAAATAGAACAACAATTAATAACATAGGAAGAAATGAACTGAGGATGATGGTTATATTTTTATGACTTTTTGTTTGAAAAATTGCTGATGTTTTATTTTTCCAGCTTTAAGGATTTTTTTTATTTTTACTTTCTTTTAAGCTGTCTATAATTTGGTAAAGTATATCTTTATATTTTATATCTGAACATAAGTATACCTGAACAGAAATGAAGCAATCACTTGTTCTTCCTACCTGATCCTTCCAGAATTTGGAAACTCGTAGTGAGTATTCTCATTTTTATGGAAATATAGTTATTTTTATAAATTCAATAAGAATCTGTTCTCCTTGTATCAGGACATAATTGAAAACGTTGTTTATATTACCAAGGCTTTGACTGGAATGTCATATTTGAGAACATGCATAGAATTTGATATGACCAGACAACTTTAAGGAACTAAGATTGATTTTATGGGGCCAGTAAAGCCCTTTGGAAAAACTGGCCTGGAACCTTGCTTACAGGGTTTCTGGCAGCCTTACCAGGTGAGTAAAGAAAGTTACTTCCTGGTAGATACAGAAACCTCAGGATATTTTGAGGACCTCAGGAGGAGAGGAATTTACTCAAATATTTAAATATTGCAGGCAAATTTCATAATGGCAAGTCCTTGACTTAGCTTCCTGGCCTCATGAGGCAATTTAAAAGTTTAATGTGAGATTCCTTATAAAAAGTTACAACAAAGCAGATTAAAAGAGCCTATATGGTTAATAGCTCTTTTCACTGCACTTTTCTAGGCCTGTTACTTTTAGTCATGTTTTCTACCTATAAACTAGATTGTGTAGACCCCAAGAAGAAAGATTCACTTGATGCAAATCCCAACAAGGAATTTATTTGGTGAGATGGACTCCCCGTTGTCAACCAAGGGCCCAAATTTTATAAATAATAAGAGCCTAGTGGCCATCTGCTGAAAGGGGCTTCTCATGCACTCTGTATACTGGGAAGAACCTCAGACTAAACTCTTGTCTTCCCATGCTATGTCCTGCTTGTTTACTGTGTCTATGTCAATCACTTTAGGGAAGCCCTGGTTTCATCTTTCGACTAATGTACTGAGACGTGCCCCATCCAATCAGAACTATACAAATTCTATTCTAATTTGCATCTATATTAACCAATCAGAACTGCTTGCTTTGAACCAATCAGAACTGTACAATTTGGAAATTTTATTTATGTGAAACGGACCAGAATGGGAACTGTGGGTGGGAAAATTCTCTATAAAAGGTGACCTTGCCTTTGTCTCAGCAGAGCATGTAATGGTGAAATGCTTAGCCTCTCTGACTCTATCTTGTTCAAGCCTGCTTTGTTCTCATGGTCTTCACACTAATAACTCCTGCTGAGTCTTGCATATAAACATGCTAATCATTAGAGGAATTCCACTTGTGGCTTGAGTTTTACAAAAAACATTCCCTTGTCAGAAAGTGCCTCTCCAGTGGAGAAAAGGGAGTATGTACTGCTTCTCAAAGATTTGTAGGAACCTTGCAACCAGACTCACATCAATTAGTACAATCTTCCTTGGATCTCTGCTTGTGCCCAGATGTCTGCCACTGGCCAATCACCTCTTGCCCCTCCCATTTCCCCTACCCTTGACATAAAAGAAACCTGAACTCTACTTTGGGAAGATGGATTTGAGGAACCACTAGGTTTCTTCTCAGTTAGTGCCTTCTCTATCAATAAATCTTTCCCTTCTCCAAACTCTAGTCTTTTGAAATTTGGCCTTTCCAAGCATTGGGCACAAGGACCTTGTACCAATAACAAGCGCACTTTTAGATTTTGCTGTAGGCTGCATCTCCCTGTTATGCAAGCTGTTAACAGAATAAAGTCTCTCCTTTTTTATTCCAGTGACTTTTGGATTTGTTTACAACTAGATCCTAAATTTTTCTTTTCTTTTCTTTTTTTTATATTGGGCTACAAATCTCCAAACTTATGTATCTAATTTTCTCCCATACTTTTGACTTGGAATCATTGAGAAATAAAATTGTCCTTTTCCTAAAGCCTTGCAAATTGAAGCTGGACAACTTAATTTAAACTTCAGAGAAATCCTCACAACATCCCTTGGTTAGACAATCTTCACGCCTATTTGCTTGAACTTAGAAAGTTTACTTGAACAACTGATGACATCATCAGAGAAATTTCAAACTGCAAAAGCCATTTTGACCCCTACATCTAAAAATCTTATCTTGACTGGCTGCCCTCCTGACTCATACTGAGTTTATAGTCATTAACCTTTGTTTTTCTTTCGTTTCCATAGAAATGCTTCTTATTAAACCCTGATTGCTTGTACCATCTAGGCCAAACTTTAGGAGCTTAACTACAAGACTGCCTCCTGAAGTGAGAGACAAGACTATTTAACTAAACTGACCTATTCTTAGAACTGAGAGACTGGTTCAGTGAGATGGAACAGCCTACCAACTTAGCCTCTAGACTATGAAACTTCTTTTGGATTTTCAAAGATGGTGCTACTGCTGGAGTGATGTGAAATCTGGTGTTGCCCCAGCGGCATGGTGGGAGTCCTCGGTTCTTCCCTTCTGATGCAGTAAGGAATTACAGGTCAGCAAGATTTATAAAAAGTAAGATTTATTGAAAGTACATTTTTAGAAGAAGATGGGCCATGCTAAGGAAAGCTGCAGCCCTATGGAATTTGGGAGGTGAAAAGTTAAAAGATAAAAGACAGAGTATGCTTCAAAGGAGGAGCGGGTTTTCTGTGAAGAGAGCTGTAACTATGCAAAAATGGGAAGGTCTGTTTGTATTTGGGCCATGATGAGAGATCCTAGATGATCCACATGTGAGATCACCTTGACTGACAGTTGGCTGCTATGTAACCCTTTGCCTACTGTGCATGTGCTTATCTATAATTCAGTCTGTTATAATTAGATTCATGAACTTCCGGGCATAGGCATGCTATTATAATGATGGTATAATGAGGCTGAGGTTATGGGCAGGTTGGGGTAGTACTTTCTGTGTATGCACTTGTGGCTAGTTTAGCCAGCAGCTTTTATGGCCTTCGTGCCTTAGGATTTGGGATAATTTGTAACCAAAAAAGGGAGGTATTTCTGGGAGGTCCTTAAGAAAGGTCTTCAAGGGAGGTTTCTATGATTACAGAGCTGGGCCTTTGCTCCTGTTGCTCATGCCTGCTTAACTACTTAACAGTGGGACTCTAGGTGAGCAGAATTTGCAGCCCTAAAATATGTCTTTATGGTATATTGTTTATTTTAAAGTGGTTATTTTTTTAAAAAAAGCAGACATGAAAGAAGCTCTCAAAACAGAGTAGAAGTTCCTCTTCTGTAAGAGACATTTATAAAGGGAATCTCCATTTGTAAGGATGTCAGCCTCTCTGTACCAGGAAGAGAAGGATGACTCAATTTCTAGAAATTCAAACCAATGAATAAAGCAATGACTTCAATCTGCAAAACAACATTACCCTTGATTACTGAGCTTTTCCTGGTAGCCTCCCATAACTGACTCCCCATCCCCAACATCTTTCATCTTTAGCTAAAAGATGATATTTCAGGTGATGGCTTGCACCATTTCATAAAGTGACTCAGTTTTCCTGGGTCTTTTCCATGTGTATTGGAGGTATACATGTTATTAAACTTTCGTTAATTTTTATCTTGTTAATCTAACTTATGTCAATTTGATTCTTAGACCAGCCAGAAGAACCTAGAAAGGTACAGAAAAAATTTTTCCTTTCTGAAAAAAATATCATCCCAATCAAGATAATGAACTTCTTCTCTCTAAAATTTTTTCATGCTCCTTTGAAATCCCCCCCTTCTACACATATCCATTGTAGAGGAGGAAAAATAATTTTCCCTCTACCCTTCTGAGTTCTTGATTGAGACCTCCTGTAATAAAAGACAGATTAACAAGAAAAAGAAACAAGTTTATTAACATGTATAACTCATGTATGCATGGGAGATATCCAGGAAAAATGAGTAACTCTAAAAGGTGACCTAAAGCATCACCTTAAATACTGTCTTTAGCTAAAGACAAAGGAAAGAAAAGTGTATGGATGGGGGGCAGTAATGGAAGGTGACCAGGAAAAGCACAGTAAATAGGGTAAGGTTTTTAATGTAGATTTCTGTGTCTTCTCCGCTGATAAGAGTTTCTTGTGATTTAGTCATTCTTCTTTTCTTAGTACAGAGAGGGAGACAACTTTACAAATGGAGATTTCCTTATAAATAAGTAAATTTTTATAGAAACTGAAAAACAGATATAAACCCAATCCCTCAAACACTCAGGGTCTCATTCTTACTCTGAAAGGAGACCACACTCTAAGGAGTGTTATTTCTTCTCTCTTTTGTTATCCTGAAAATAAATGGGGTCCATCTTCCTGCGCATGTCTAAGCCAAAGGAAAGATACGTGCAGATTTTGCAGCAAAGAAAGTGACATTTATTAAAACTGCAAGTCCCAGAGACACAGGTGGGCTATCACTCAAAGGCCTGAATCCCTGGGTTTCTTGGGAGTACAGTTTCTATAGGGAAAAAATCAGTAGTCATGAAAACTAAGGGAGATGGAATTGTGAGTGCTACTGATTGGACTATTGGAGGGGGATGAGGTGATTGATCATTGTGTCCAGTTCTCGAATCAGCCATGGCGCCATCCTGTCTGGTCCCCGTGGCTGGGGGCATTGTTCTGCCTCGATGGGTCTGGGGCTGAAACACGTCTAAGGCCAAAATGTTATCCGTAGTCTAAAGTCCAACCGAAACCTATTGTCCTCATGATTATAGACCTCTGGCTCCTTTAATCTTATGTCCTGAGGCTTAATGATTAAAGGAGCAGGCATGCAGAGGATAAGAGGGGAAAAAGCAAGAGTCACAATGCCATTACCTGGGCAAAACCAGTTTGAATCAGAGGAGAAAAACTATATTAAAGAAATGAAGTTTGTGTGTGGTTGCACTTTCCTTTGTCTTTAACTTTGGCTCGCTCTTGAATTCTTTTCTGTGGGGAGCCAACGACCCTCTCTTGGTAGGTATAGGGCTTAAGTGCACACTTGGGGTGGGGGGATTTGCCTCATCCTGCATCAAAAATAATCAGCTCAAAATAATCCTTATGCCAAATAGGCATATTTTGTAGTGGTATATTCTGCTGTCTTTCACCATCCCCCAAACCCAGGCAACCACTGAGCTACTTTCTGTCACTATAGAAAAGTTAGCATTCTCTAGAATTTTAATAAGTGGAATTATATACACCATGCACTTTTTTCATCCATGGTATTGCATGTACCAATATTGCATTCCATTTTATTGCCGAATAGTGTTCCCTTACATACCTATACTACAGTTTAATAATTAATCACATATTGATGGACATTTGGGTTATTTCCAGTTGTTACTGATTACAAATAAAGCTGGTATAAGTTTTTATATGGATATATGCTTTCATTTTTCTTAGATAAATGCCTAGGAGTAGAAGGGCTGTATGTTATGGTTGATATATGTTTAACTTTTTAAGTAACTGCCGAGGCATTTTCCAAAGCAGTTGTACCATTTTACTTCCTTTCCAGTATTGTATGAAGTCTAAGTTCCTCTGCATTTTTGCCAATACTTGGTATATCAATCTTTTTAACTTTAGCCATTTTAATAGATGTATAGTAGTATCTCATTATGGTTTATTTTCCTATTATTGAGTTTGAAAGTTTTTGTATGTTCTAGATACAAGTCCTTTATCTGATATATGATTTTTAAATATCTTCTCCCAAACTATGGTGATCTTTTTATTCTCTTAGCAGAGTCTTTTGGAGGGCAAAAGTTTTAAATTCTGATTGTCTGTTTTATCAATTTACTTTTATGGATTGTGCTGTTGGTGTTATATCTAACAAACCAGTGTCAGAAAGGTTTTCTTCTAGAACTTTTATAATTTCAGGTTTTTCATTAACGTCAATTATTCATTTTAAGTTAATTTTTAGAGATAGCGTGAAGCATAGATGCAAGATTTTTTTTTGCATGTGGATATACAGTTGTTATAGTACCATTGATTGAAAAGACTATCATTTCTCCACTGAATTGCCTTTGCATTATTGCTGAAAGTTAGTGTTGATATATGAGTAGATCTATTTCTGAACTTTATATTCTGTTCCATTGATTTATATGTCTATCTCTACACCAATACCACACTGTCTTGATTACTGTAGCTTTATAATAAGTCTTGAAGTCAGTAGTGTTAATTTTCTAATTTCATTTTTTTGCATAGTAGCTTTGGCTATTCTAGATCTTTCGCATTTTCATATGAATTTTAGAATAAACATCAATTCTAAAATCTTACTAGGTTTTTTTAATTGAGATTGTGCTGAATCTACAAATTAGTTTGAGAAGAATTGGCATCTTAATAATATTTAGTCTTCTGACTCAGGAACACAGTGTATCATTCCATTTAATTTAAGGCTTCTTTTATTTATATCAGCAAAACTTTATATTTTTTAGTGTACAGGTATTGCATATATTTGACAGATTTTTCCCTAAGTATTTCATACTTGTCATTGCTAATGTAAATGGTATTTTTTAAAATTTTGGTTTCTGATTGTTGCTAGAAGATAGAAATACTACTGATTTCTATACATTGATCTTGTATCCTTCAAACTTAATAAACTCATTTATTAGTCTTGTGGGGTTTTTGTAGATACCATCAGATTTTTGTATACATAATCCACACAGATTATCAGATTTTCCATATAGATGATATTAGTATATGAACAAATAAAGTTTTACTTTTTCATTTCATGTCTTGATGTCTTTTCTTTTCTTTTCTTGTCTTACTGCATTGGCTACAACTTCCAGTACAATGTTGAATAAAAGTAGTGAGAGTGGACATCCCTTTCTTGTTGCTGAACATAGGAGGAAAGCATTTCATTTTTCATAATTAAATATGATGTTAGCTGTAGGGTTTTGGTAGACACTATCAGGCAAAGGAAACTCCCTTCTGTTCCTACTTTGCCAAGAGATTTTATCAGGAATGGATATGAGATGTTAAATGCTTTCACTGTGTCTATTGAGATGATCATACAATTATTAAAGAATTGTTAATTTTATTAATACATTAATATTTTTATTAAGATAAAAATTCATATAACATGAAATTAACCATTTTTAAGTATAAAATTCAGTGACAGTACATTCACAATGTTGTTAACCACACCTGTATATAGTTCCAAAACATTACATCACCCCAAAATGAAACACTGTACTCATTAAGCAATCACTCTCAATTACCCCCTAACCTTGCCCCTGGTAACCACCAGTTTCCTTTCTGTTTCTATGATTGTACCTATTCTAAATATTTCATATAAATGAAATTATACAATATATGACATTTCGTGTCTGCCTTCTTTCATTTAGCATAATGTTTTCGAGGTTGATCTATGTTATACTGTGTATTGGTACTTCACTTCTTATAGTGTAGGTCAGCTGGTGATTAATTATTTTGCTGTTTTTTAATGTAACAAAATGTCTTTATTTTGCCTTCATTTTTGAAGGCAAAGACATTTTCACAGGGTATTAATGCCTAAGTTGAAAGTTTTTTCTCTATATACTTTAAATACATTACTCTCCTCACTTTTGGCTTACATTGTTTCATATAAGACGTTTATCAACTTTATTTTTGTTCCTTTGTACGTAATGTGTCTTTTTTCTATGTCTAATTCAACATTTCCTATTTATCACTGGTTTTAAGAAACATTTTCATGATGAGCCTTAAGGATTTGTGCTTAGGATTTGTTGAGCTTTTCAGCTCTGTAGACATTGTGCTTAGGATTTGTTGAGCTTTTCAGCTCTGTAGACATATAGTTTCCATAAAATTTGAGAAATTTTTGGCTGTGTTTTGTTCTCAAGTTTTTTTGATTCCCATCACTCTCTCTTTTCTCCATTGGCGACTCTCTTTTTTAGAGTTGTCCCACAGCTCACCGATGCTATGTTAATGTTTTTTTCACTTTTTTCCTCTTTGCGGTTAATTTTGGATACTGCCTTTTGAAAAGTCTTCATGTTCGTTAATAATTTCTTCTGCAACATCTAATCTATCATTGATCCTATTCATTATATTTCTCACCTCATATATTGTAGATGATGTTAGATTTAGGTCTTTTTATATCTTCCATGTCTCTACTTAACATGTTAAATTTTCCCTCTAACTTCTTGTACTTAAGGAATACAATGATAATAATGTTTTTTACGTCCTCGTCTACTAATTCTATCACCTATGAAATTTCTATGTCAGTTTAGATTGATTGATTTCTCTCCCCATTATACATCATAGTTTCCTGCTTGCTAACGTTTTATTCGATGCCAGACATTTCAACTTTCACCTTGTGGGTACTGAATACATTTATGTTCTTATAAACAGTCTTGAGCTTTGTTCTGGGGTATAATTAAAGTACTTGAAACAATTTTATCCTTTCAGGTCATAGTTTTAATCTTTGTTAGGCAAAACAAGAGCAGCCTGTAGGCTTAATTTTCCACAATACCGAGGCAAAACCTTTCTGAGTACTCTACAAAATTCTAACTCATTAATGAATTTTTCTACTCTAACTGGTGGAAATGAAAATGTGGTGGCAGAATTCTAATATGACCCCCAATGAACCATACTTTATATAATCCCCCCATTGAGTATGGCAATGAAATGTGAATACGATGGGATAACTACTACCATGATTAATTTGTGATACTGCACAGTTGATATTAAGAAAAGCTGATTACTTTGGATGTCTGACCTAATCAGATGAGCCTTTAAATAAGGACTAGGTTCTTCCTGACAAAAGAAATTTGGTGCATGGAGAGATTCAAAATGAGGGAGATTTTCCCTTGCTGGTTTTGAAGATGGAGAGGGCCACAAGACAATAACCTGAGATCAGCCTCCGGGATGAGAGCAGCCACAGCTGACAGCCAGAGGAAAAAAATGGTGCTTCAGCCCTAACAACCACAAGGATCTAAATTCTGGCAAAAAATGAGCTTGGAATTGTATTCTGCCTCATGGCCTCCAGAAAGGAACCCAGACAATCCAACCCTCTGGCATAATCTTGTGAGACCCTGAGCAGAGGACCCAGGTAAGCCACATTCAGACTTCTGACTTAAAGAACTGTCAACTAGTAATTGGGTATTATTTTAAGCAACTAAGTATGTGGCAATTTGTTATACAACAGTTGAAAATTAACATAAGAAACTATTCTTGGCCTTTTGTGAACTTTGAAGATTTTTTCCTATAATTCTTTTGGCTAATTCTTTCCTTGGTCTCAAGTGTTTTCCTCACAGGCATATGCTGATCACTATTCAGTGGAAGACTCAAGTGGGACCTTCTACAGATCTTTAGAGTTCTACCTTTGTGTATTTCTCCTTTCCAACACTTCGCCTTGAGAACTCTAGTCTCCTTGATCTCTCTGAAATCCAAGCTCAACTTAGGGAGGCTGCTAGGCCGTGCCTGAGATCTTTCTCCCTGTACTTCTGAAATTCTCTCTAGGCCATAAGCTGAGAAGCAAGCTCACTACCCTTTGTTGGTTGATATTTAGTGTCTTAAAAATTATAGTTCCACATATTTTGTCTATTTTATTTTGTTGTTATTTCAAGACAAAAGTAGAACACGTTTTTTTAGTAGTGTTATATAGTTATATAATTTTTAGTTGGTAGTATTCTAATTTTGTATTTTAAAAATAAGCATCCTGCTAAACATTTTTCTCTTTGGTTCCATATGCATCATACTTCTTGCTATTTTCCACAGTGTTTAGCACAATACCTTACATGTAGTAAGCATTCAATAAATGCTTGACATGATTTTTAAAAATTCATTTATTTGCAGCAGTTCTTCAGAAATACTATGGATAATCTTATCTGATTTCACATTAGTTTTCACTAGTATCATTGCATAACGACACTAAAACTGGTTATTATGTGTTATATATACATGTAAATGTAAATATATACTCTACTATCTTAGCCTGTCTTCTCCTGTCTTCTCCTAGGAGCAGATCCTTAGATTAAGGCTTGTGTGCAGGTGGTTTATTTAGAAGTGTGATTCCAGGAAGTGGAACACAGAAGGATGAAAAAAGGTAATCCAAGCACAGAGATTGACCACTATTGTGGAAGACTGATGCTCAATGCAACTGGGATCTTCTGTAAAGTGTTAAGAAATGAGTCTCATTTTTTATTTAGAGGAAATAATTTCTCTATTGTCTTCCATTCCTTATTGGTCAAAAATGGCCCCATGTGTGTTAAATGCCCTCATACTTTCTGGTTGTCTATGTGTGAATGTCGAGGGGGTTCCTACTGATAGCATCAGAGTAGCCTCAGGGAAGGAAGTGAAATGTATGTGTCACCAGCCAAGGAGAGACACTGTCCAATTGCACCCGTGCAAAGTCTAAATGCAACTGGTCTCTCCAGCAGTGGCTGGAGTAAGAGAAGAGGCCAAGAAGATTTTGGAATGGTATGGAGGGCTTGTCCAATACACATAAAATTATGCAAGTTATTTAAAAATATAATCTGTTACTAGTTTTTAACAGTATTTTAAATTGATGTCCATGCAATTTTGAGTAGTCTTAAGCTACAGAACACTAGGAACTCCCAGGAAGTGATGAGAAGGAACCACCAAAGATGAAGACACCCAAGTCAGCAATAATATTATTGGCATAATATTTTTTGCCAGCTTTATTGAGATATAGTTGACATATGACATTGTGTAAATTTATTTGATACATTTATATATTGCAAAATGATTACCTCTGTAGCATTAGCTGGCACCTCCGTTATGTCACATAACCATTTCTTTTTTGTGTATGTGGTGAGAATATTTAAGATCTCAACTATCAAGTATAAAATATAATATTGTTAACTATAATCACCATACTGTACATTAGATCCCCAGAACTTATATTCATCTATAACTGGAAGTTTGTACTCTTTGACCAACATCTCCCCATTTACCTCACCCCCAGCCCCTGGTAATCACTGCTATACTCTTTGTTTCTATGAGTTTGGTTTTTTTTAAAATTCCACATATAAGTGAGATCATATAGTATTTGTCTTTCTCTGTTTGACTTATTTCATTTAGCATAGTGCCTTCAAGTTTCATTCACATTGTCATAAGTGGCAGGATTTCCTTTTTTTTCCTCATGGCTGAATAATATTCCATTGTATATATGTATATCTTTATCCATTGATTCATTGATAGACACTTAGGTTTTATCCATATCTTGGCTATTGTGAACAGTGCTGCAATGAACATGGGAGTGCAGATATCTCTTTGAGATCCTGCTTTCATTTGGAGTAATACTGTTAGAAGTTTGGCTTCTGGCCAAGATGTAGTATAGTAACAGGGTCCAGATTTACTTTCCTGCCTGAAACAACTTAAAAACAGGCAAAATGTATGAAACAATGTTTTACAAGACACTAGATTTCAGACAGTGAAGGAGAGTGATCCATGAGAGACAAGAAACAAATGTGGTGAACCCAACTATTGCCCCAGATTACTACCTTGAGAGAGTTTCTGGCCTGTGGCACAGGAAGAGGGAAACCAAGTAGAATATGGTGGGCTTCCTGAATAGAGAAGATGGAGCTTAGATTGCAGAAATACCAAGGGATCTAGAGTTTACAGGGAAGATTACTTGAGAGAACTGTACAGAGATAGAACTTCGAAAATTTTCAGAAAGCCTTTTGAGTATTCAGCTGAGTATTGAGCAATGCATGTGTTTGAAGAAACTACCTAAGATTAGAGAAAGAATCATATGAAAGGATTAGAGGGAACACTACCTAGTGTTCATACGAAACTGGTAATAGTGCTAAGTCTCAACTTAACTGCAAAGTCTCATAATTCATGGAATATTGTACCCAGGAAGTTCTTACCTCAGTAATGAGGAATAATTAACTCTAGGTTACAGATGGTTTTTATCCTACCTAACAAATTTTAAAAGCAAGACCTAAAAGGGTTAAGCTGTTACAAAGTAATTTTGCTATGTCCCAGAAAAAAAGCATAAGAATATTTATAAAAATGCATAAATATTTAGCGCCCAAATGTGTAAAATTTACCAGGTCTTACATCCAATAAAAAGTTACCAGGCATGCAAAAAAAAAAAAAAAAAGGAAACCAGTTCACAATGAGGAAATCAATAGAAACTGATCCAGACTAACACAGATATTATAATTAGCAGATAATGACAAAAAGCTATTATAACTGTTTTTCATATGATCAAAATGTTAAGGAGAGAAGTGGAAGATTTAAAAAAAGACCCAACTCAGACTTCTATTGCTAAAAACTACAATGTGTGAGGAGAGATGAAAAATATAATAAATGAGATTAATGGCAGATTAGATTTTGCAGAAGAAAAGATTAGTGAATTTGAAGACATAGCGATAGAAATTATCCAAAATGAAATTATGGATAGCAATTAGAATTATCCAAAATGAGATTATCCCCATTTTGGGGGGAAAAATAAATGAGACTTCAGTGAGCTATGGAACAACTTAGAGCACTCTAATATGTAATTATAGTAGCAGAGGGAGAAGAAAGGGAAATAATGGCCTAAAAATTTCCAAATTTTATAAAAACTAGAAACATATGGATGTAATAATTTCAAAAAACTCAAGCACAAGAAATTTGAAGAAAACTACACCAAGGAGCATCATAAACAGCTCAAAACTAGATATAGAGTGAAAATCTTAAAAGCAGACATAGAAATATGACATGTTACCCACAGAGAAACAAAAATAAAGATTTCAGCAGATTTTTTATCAGAAAAAAATGCAAGCAAGAAAATAGTGGACCATCATCTTTAAAGTACTGAAATAGTAAAACAGACAATGTAGAATTCTATACCCAGTGAAAATATCTTTTAAAAATGAAGACAGAACAGGTACTCAAACAAATACTTATACACAAATGTTCATAACAACATTATTCACAATAGCCAAATAATGGAAACAACTCAAATGTTCATTAATAGAGGAATGAATAAACAAATGGTGATATAAACATACAGTGCAATATTATTCACCCATAAAAAGGAATGAAGTAACTGATATATGCTACAACATGGATAAACCTAAAAAAAATAGGCTAAGTGAAAGAAGGCAGATACAAAAGATCACATATGGTATGATTTAATTTATATGAAATACACAGAATAAGTAAATCTATAGAGGCAGAAAGCAGAGCAGACTTAAGGGAAGGAAGAATGGGGAATGATTGCTTAATGGATATTGGGTTTTCTTTTGGGGTGATTTAGATGTTTTGGAGCTAAGTAAAGGCATTGGTTGTACAACATTGCGAATGTACTAAATGCCACTAAATTTTACATTTTAAAATGGTCAATTTTATGTTAAGTGAATTTCACCTAAGTAAAAATTTATCAGTTGACCATGGACTGGAAAACAATACACTAAAGGTGTGAATTCTTCCAAATTGATATACAGATTTAATGCAATTTCTATCAAAATTTCAGCAAACGTTTTTGAATATATAGACAAGATTATTCTAAAATCTAAATGGAAAGGGAAAGGAATTAGAATAGCTATAGCAATTTTGAAAAAGAAAAATAAGGTGGAAAGAGTTTATCTGATTTAAAATTTTATTGTATAGCTACAGTTATCAAGACTTTTTGTCATTGGTGGAAGGAAAACCCAGATATATACCTACACAAATGTGACCAGCTGATCATTGACAAAGATGCTAAAGCAATTCAATGGAGGAAGAATTGCCTTTCAACAAATGGTGCTGAAGTAATTGAACATCCAAAGGCAAAGAAAACAAACCTTGACTTAAATCTCACATTTAATACAAATATCACCTCGGAACTGATCATGGACTTAAATGTAAAATGTAAAGCCATAAAATATTTAGAAAAACATCCAGGAGGAAATATTCAGTATAAGGGGTAAGTGAAGAGTTCTTAGACTTGACATCAAAAGCATAACCCATAAAAGCAAAAATATGGTAAACTGAACTTCATCAAATTTAAACATTTACTCTGAAAATGACCCTGTTAAGAGAATGAGAAGACAAGCTACAGATCAAGAGAAAATCTTTGCAAACCATGTATCTAATAAAGGACTAGGATCTAGAATATACAAAAAAGTCTCAAAACAATAGTAAACAAACAAACTATTAAAAATGGACAAAAGACATGGAGAGAGAGTTCACCAAAGAGAATATACAGATGGAAAATAAATACATGAAAAGACATCGAACATCATTTAGCTATCGGGGAAATGCAAATGAAGTTACAATGCAGTATTACTATACATCTATCAGAGTGTCTAAACAAAGTAGCAACAACAATAAATATTGGCTAGATGTGGGGAAGCTGGATCACTCATACATTGCTAGTGGGTATATAAAATGGTACAGTCACTCTGTAAAAGGACTTAGCAGTTTCTTAAAAACTAAACATATAACTACCATACAACCCATCAATTTCACTCCTGGGCATTTTATTCCAGAAAAAATGAAAACATATGTTCATACAAAAACCTAAATATGGAAATCTATAGTAGTTTTATTCATAATAGTCCTAAACTGGAAACAACCCAGATGTCCTTCAGTGGGTTAATGGTTAAACTGTAATACCTCAGAGCAGTAAAATACTATTCAAAAATTTCAAAATGAACTATATATAATGAAACAACTTGGGTAAGTCTACAGAGAATTATGCTGTGTGAAAAAGTGATCCCCAAAAGGTTACATATTATTATATTTATATAACATCCTTGAAATGCAAACAAAAAAAAAAATGGAAATGAACAGGTTGCCAGGAGTTAAAGGGGTAGTATGGAGGATGGGAGAAAGAGAAAGGGATGTGATTACAAAAGGGCAACATGAGGAATCCTTGTGATGATGAAAGTGTTTTGTATCTTGATTTTTATCAATGTCAATACCCTTGTTGTGATACAGTACTCTAATTTTTCAAGATGTTACCATTGGTGGAATTACGTAAAGGATACGTGAGATTTCTCTGTATTGTTTTTTACAACTGCATTTGAATTTATTACATAAAAATAAAAGATTTAATTTGAAAATGTTTTAAAAGGAAGGCAAAATACTTTCAGAAGAAATGAGAGTTTATCTGAGCAATTCTCTCCAAATTGTTCTATAGATTCAAAGTGATCCCAATCACAATGTGAGCAGGCATTTTTATAGAAATTGACAAATTGATTCTAAAATTCGTATTAAATGCAAAGGTTGTCCTGGCAAATGAAAATGGCTTCACTGGGGAATTGCAAATATTTAATAAAGAAATAATACTGGTTATACATAAATGCTTCCAGAAAAATTGAAGAGAAAGAAATACTTTTTAACTCATTCTAAGAGCTGAACATTACTCTGATACAAAAACCAGAAAAAGGTATTTAAAGGAAAAGAAACTACAAATCAATATCCCTCATGAACACAGATGCAAAATTTCTTAACAAAGTTTTACAAAAATAAGTCCAATAATCTACAAAAATGAAAACATGTTATGACAAAGTAGTGTTTAGCTTAAGAATGTAAAGTTGGTTTAACATTAAAAACCATCAATACCATTAATGTAACAAATTAAAAAAGAAAAATCAGATGATCATTTCAATAGATTTAGAAAAAGAATTTCACAAAAACCAAGATATATCCCCAATTTAATAACTCCCAGCAAAGTAGGAGTAGAAGGGATCTTCTTCAGCACCTACAATAAAAAGCACCTACAAAAACCTACATCTTATATTATACTTAAAGGTGAAGGACTGAATGTTTTCCCTCTAAGGTCAGGAAAATGCTAGAATGTACACTCACCACTTTTGTTCAACATAATAATGCAGGTATACAGATGGCAAATAAGCACATGAATGGATGCTCAACATGAATAGTTTAGGGAAATGAAACCTAAAACCATAACAGGATATCTATACATACCTAATGGAACATCTAAAATTACATCAAAGCTAACACTTCACACCTGTTAGAATGGCTATCATCAAGAAGACAAGAGATTAACAGATACTGAAAAGGGAACATTTATACATTGTTGATGGGAATATAAATTGGTCCAACCACTGTGGAAAACAATATATAGCTTTTCTCAAAAACTTAAAAATAGATCTACCATATGGTTGAGGAATTCCACTTCTGGATATATACCTAAAGGAAAGGAAAACAGGATTTTGATGCGATATAGGCACTCCCATGTTTATAGCAGCATTATTCACAATAGCCAAGATATGAAAACAACTCAAATGCTCATCAACAGATGAATTGAAAAAAAAAATGTGAAACACACAGGAATATATTCATCCATAAAAGAGAATGAAATATTGTCATTTGCAACAATATGGATGGATCTTGAGGATATCATGCTGAATATAATAAGTCAGACAGAAAAGGATAAAAGCTACACAATTTTACTCATGTGGAATATAAAACAAAAAAGAAGGAAATGAACAAAGAAAACAAAAACAAATTCAAAGACATAGACAACAGATTGGTGGTTACCAAGAAGGAAGGGATGGGGAGAGGGTGAAATGGGTAAAGGAGGTCAAATGTATGGTGATGGAAGGAAACTAGAGTTTTCCTGGTGAGCACATTATAGTGTATACAGATATCAAATGATAATGTTGTACACCTGAAACTTATATATTAAAATTTTATGACACTGATTTCATGGCAATAGAATTTTGTTATAGTATTTCACTTACATTTCTTTGATTATACTCAAAGTTAAATACAATTTTATTAACCAATTTACCTCAGTAAAAGAGAAATGCGGTACATATACGCAATGAAATATTATTCAGCCATGAGAAAGGAAGATATCCTTCCATTTGTGACAACATGGATGGATCTTAAGCATAGTATGTTAAGTGAGATAAGTCAGACAGGAAAAGACAAATACTGTATGATTTTAGTTACATGTGGAATCTATAAACCCGGAAAAACAGTAAAATGGTGGTTATCAGGGGATGGGGAAGGGAGGGGAAATAGTAATGGTGTTTAAGAGTACAAACTTTTTATGAGTAGTAAATAAGCCATAGAGATCTAATGCACAATATAATGAATATAAACAATAATATTGTACTATAATTTTGTAATATGATTAATATCACTACACGGGCAATCATACTACAATATATAAATGTATTAAAGTAAAAAAATAAAATTATATCATAGCAGGTGTTGGCAAGGATGTGGAGCAACTGGAGCAGTGCTGGTGGAAACGTAAACTGATGCAACCACTTTGGGAAATAGTTTTGCAGTTTTTAAAGAAATTAAACATACATGCTCATAACCATTCTACTCCTAGATATTTATCCAAGAGGAATGAAAGCACATATCTATACAAGGGCTTGCACACAAATGTCACAGCAGCTACAAACAGGAAACTAAGGAGATGGGGAGAAGAAGGGAGAACAGATAAAGCATTAAAGAAAGTATGCCAAAATATTAACAATTGGTGAATGTAGGTGGAGGGTATATGGGTATTCATTGTATTATTATTTTATTTTTCTGTAATTTTGAAAATTTTCAAAATGAAAAGTTGAGAAAAAACTTGATTTAAGACTTAAAAATAACTTGTTGCAAGTTTTAAATCAGGATTTAACAAAATGATGCATATGCAGCCATATGCTGTCACTAGAAATATTGATAAACTTTTAGAGAGCAAAGTGTTTTTGTACCTTTAATAAACAAAAGTTTTAAGTGTAAAAAAATTCAGTGGGAGAAGATATACATTATTCAATACATTGAATACAAAAACAACTCTTCAGAAAAGAAACCTATATAGCATGATTGAACATTAATTATAAGTGGATTAACGTTCTCTGTCAAAATCTAAACCATAAAAGTTGAACATTTATTAAGTGTACTCTAAAGGGAGAAGAACTTTCCAAGTACAAAAGAAATTAGAGGCAGCAGGAAAAGATTAATAGATTTGGCAATGAAATTAAAACTTTGGAACATCAAAAATATAAAATTAGACAGTAAATATTTTAAACAGATACAATAAATGATGGCTTATCAGGCTTATCTTCAATATATAAAAAGTATGTCATGTACATTTGATAAGGAATATTCTAGGACTAATGGAAAATAAGTAAAGAACATAGTCAAAACAGAAATAAAAATGGTCGACAAACCTAAAATTGTATTTAACTTTGAGTATAATCAAAGAAATGTAAGTGAAATACTATAACAAAATTCTATTGCCATGAAATCAGTGTCATAAAATTTTAAAAGTGGTAATTTCTCTATTGCTGAAGAAAATGGGGAATCTATACTTTTATTTCTGGTAGGAATGTAAATTGGTACAACCTTTCTGAAAAACAACTGGGGAACATCTATTTAGAGCCTTGCAGTATCTATACTCTAGTAAGGCATCCTAAGGAAATAATCAGAGATGCAGAACAAGATTTATGCACTAAGATAATATTTGTAACAATATGAGAAATAGTGAACTTATGGAAAGAGTGGAAATGGCCAACAATAAGAGGTTGGTTAAGTCCATTTCAGTACATACAAGGAAACAATGTGATGCTCCCATTAAGAAGCATTATGAGGAGAGAGAAAAAAATTGGCATAGATGATAGAGGCTCTGTTCATCCCTCTGGCGACCAAATCAAAGTTGTGACAGAAACAAGGAGCAGTAGCAAGGAAAAATCGCCTGGGATCTAGATGAACAAGCCATACAACTACGGAGAAATCCAAGAAAGCACCCTGCAATGGCAGAAGGTAGGGCAGGGCAAGGACGTGGGGCTGCCCAGTCCGAGCAGCTGAGTGAGATGGAAGCTGAGGCAGCGGCAGAGGCAGACGTCTCTTAAAGGGGCCACGTCCATGAGCAGATTTTCACGGTGACGGACCTGCTCGCTCTGAGCACCAGTGCTGATTCAGCTGTGCGCAAGGGGCACCAGGGACTTACAGGGAGACATTGTCAGAGTGAGGGCTGAGGCAACACTTGCTCAGTACAGAAGAGCTGGCGGTATCCATTGTTCCCTGTTGAGCCCTCGCCCCTCCCAGTGCACTGGACACAGCTCTGTCATAGCTGTGACTTCATCAAACTGGATAATAAAGGTTGCTCTACCCAGAGGATTCCCTGAAACCCCGCCTAGAAGAGTTTTATCTCCAACAAAGAGATAAAAATGGAAATGGAAATTATAAAAGGGAACCAGTCTGAAATGGAGAACACTTTATCTGAGATGAGAAGTATATTAAATGGAATAAACAAAGTGAATAAAGAAGAGGATCACATGCCCTATTTAGAGGACAGGAAAGCCAATCAGGACACTCAATCAGAATGGCAAGAAAAAAGATGCCAAGGCTATAAAAATAATTTCAGGACGATATGGGACACTATTAAGGCTCCAAATATTTGTCTGATTGGCGTAACTGAAGAAAATTATGATGTCGAACAGCTGTTTGAAGAAATAATAATGGAAAACTTCTCTAACCTAGTGAAGGAAATGGACACAAAACCCCACAAAGCTCAAAGAATTACAAAACTCAGGGATCCAAAGAGGCCCACACCAAGACACATCATAATTAAAATGCCAAATGTTAAAAACAAAAAAAAAATATTAAAAACAGCAAGAGAAAAACAAATAATTACTTATAAGGGAACACTCATATGACTGGCAGCTGATTTCCCAAAAGAAACTATGCAGGACAGAAGAGCTTGGCAAAAAATATTCGACAGGACGAAGACCCAGGATATGCAACCAAGAATAATTTATCCAGCAAAGCTATCATTTATAGTTGAAGGACAGATAAAGAGCTTCCCAGACAAAAATAAACTAAAGGAATTTATCACCACCAAGCCAGAATTACAGGAAATATTGGAGGGACTTCTTTAAGAAGAAAAAACATGTATCAAAAAGAGGAATAAAGAATGGTAACAAATATATTCCTATCAATGAGTACCTTAAATGGAAAAGAACTAAGTGCTCCAAAGATAGAATGGCTGATAGGATAAGAAAACAAGACTCCTACATATGAAAAGAAAGGGAATGGAAAAAGATATTGCTTTGATGAACCTAGAAGGTATTTAAGACAGAAAAGATAAACACTATATGATTTCACTTATGTGGGGAATTTAAGGATAAAAAGATCAAACTAATCAAAAACAGACTCACAAATATAGTGGATAATTTGGTGATGGACAGAGGGGAAGGGTTTTGAGGGGGCTGGGAGAATGGGGTGAAGGGGTTGTAAAGAAGTACAAATTAGTAGCCAATGGATGGTTATGGGGATGGGGAGCACGGTATAGGGAATGCAATTAGCATTAATACATTGGCTAGGTGGAGGGTCAGGGGAGGGAGGGAGCAATTGGGTGGGATCATTTTACTAACTATATAGTTATCTAACCAATGTACTTGAAACTAATTCAAATTAAAAAAAATTTAAAAAAGCATTGTGAAACATTCTTAATGACATGAAGAATTACTTAGGATATAAATACTATGGGAAAAATCAGAGCTCAAAATTCAATATCAAGAAAATTCAAGTGTTTAAAAATATATGCTTAGAAAAAGGCTTGAAGTAAATAATCTAAAATGTTCACAGTAATTATCTCTGAGTAATAGAATTTAACTAACTAGTTTTCGCTTTTTCTTTACACTTTCCTCTTCTCTATCCCTGGATAATAGAATTTAACTGATTTTCACTTTTCCTTTAAAAATGTGTATGACATACTTTTTACATATAAATATAAATATAAATTCATATTTCTTCAGAATATATGTCTTACCTATATTCAGAATGTTGACAGTATTTTTAATAAGAATGAGATGTGGTCTCTGCTCTTAGGTGAGGAAGAAAAGAACTGTACTTAATTAAATTTTGCTAGGCTGGCCCTGAGACCATCTCATCCAGCTTGTCCCATTTGAGATTCCATCCTATGATACTTCTGCCCAGTGGTACCTCATCTGTAGCAACACTTCCAAAGTGCACAGACATTTTGTAGTAGTCCATTTACTTGTGTAGATGATTCTGCTTGTTCAGAAGTTCTCTGTTGAGCTGAAATTTCAATCTTAATGTAATATAGCTTCCCCTCACTCTTCTTGGGCCAGCTACTTCTGTACTACTGGTGAATGTACTACTTCTTACCTTCAGATATCCAAAGCCAGCCCCATAGGTCCCCACCTCAACTATTCTTCCTGTGTTACAGTTGTCAGATCCTTTGAAATCATGAGCCCTCTAACCACACTACTCAAAGTGTGGTCTGTGGACCAGCAACATGGACATCACCTGGGAGCTTACAGGAATTTAGATTCCTGAATGAAATCTGCTTTTTAACAAAATCCTCGGATGGTTTGTGTGCACATTAGAATTTAAGAAGCACTGGCCTTGATGAGGAAGTATTCTCATTTATCAGCATTTCATTTAAAAGGTGCTCTCCAGACCAAAGAATATTCCAATATTCTTGTGGTATACAAAGCAATTGTTAGAGCTTCTGATATATCCATTCATCATGGAAATTAATATTTATGAAGCTCATTGCTTTATTCAAGCCACCGTTGTCAGGCACTGTTAAGTGGAAAACAAATGTGAAAAATGAAATCACTGCAAAGGTCTAACTTTTAGGCCCCAGTGGAAGAGTTGTCAAAAGACATATATGATAAATTGGCAAAAGGGTTATATAGATGATGGCAGCTATTCAGGCTAAGAAGAGGGTGGTTACAGAGGAGCGAGCTTGTATCTGGGCTTGTAATGAATAAATACCCCTGGTAGGGGCCAAGCTGTGGTTAACGCATCCCTGGATATGATCATGTTGAATTTGTGATTCAGGACAGGGATTCTGAAACTTTAAGGAGCATCAGCATCACCTGGAGGCCTTGTTAAGACACAAATTTCTGAGCTTCTGAAATTGTCTGTGTTTCTCATGCAGTAGATCTGGAGCATGGCCTGAGAATGTGCATTTTTAACAAGTTCTTAGGTGATGCTGATGCTGCTGGTTTGGAGAATCATACCTTGAGAACAACTAATGTAGAGGTAATAGCATGGGTCTTGGAGCCAGTTTTAGTTCTACCACTTAATTTAGGCGGCAAATAATTTTTTTAGGTTTGTCTTTGAGAAGTAGAGAATTACAATACCCATCTTACAAATGTTTGCAACAAGTAAAGGGAATAAAGATCTGTGAAAGTACCTTAGTATACTGCCTGGTACATTTCAGGTACTCCTAGTTTAACTTAGTTTTCCTTCCATTCTCAAAACTAATCCTACTTGACAATGTTAGCTGCAACATCTTCTTCGGGAGTGAAAGAATATGTTGTTATTCTTTGCTTTGTTTGTTTTGTTGTAAAGGTCACTTGAAAGTGGGTATAAACCCTTTTTTGGAGAACCTGGGCTGAGCCTTCCATACCATCAGCACCATCTGGTTAGTGTCTTTTGTGTGGCTGTTTTGGCTGTATTTTACTCTGAGGAGAATTCATATTGCCTGGCAGTGAATAAAAACAAAGTTACCTGAAGACTTAAAGAGATCAGTACCATTCCAGATACACTGACTAAAAGAATCATTTGGGAAATGGATACTAGAACTCACATTCTACAAGGAAAAGATATAAATCTATTTTTAATTTATTAGAACTGAAAATTCTAAGGTAACTCTCTTAGACTTTTTATTTTTGAGAAAATCACACAAACCTACACATTTGGAAGAATGTGAATATAGACCTTTCTCATTTCTCTGTCTAAAAAGGATCCTCTAATTTCAACACTATGAACAAAATGATTTGGAAACTGAACCTATTCATCCTATCACATTTTCTTTGAGAACTACTAGAATCCTTAAAACATTATGTTTTTATTCATGTGTATTTATTCACTTCAATTTTAGTGTTCACACTAACAAGATCCATTAAAAAAACCAAGACCTTCCTATGCGAGACCCATATTGAAATGGGAAATTGATGGGTTATCCTCGTACCACCATTACTTCTTGACTCTTTATGGGACTTTGCTTATTAGATTATAAACAACAGCTAATTAATCACATAGCAAACTTTTGAAAATTAAGACATAGCACAGATACGTTTTGGTTGATATGGAGGAAAGAAAGGATTGTTCTGGATCAGAAGTCATTGCCCAGCTGAGTTTGAGACACTTAGGGGGTGATCCTTAGGACATTGGCAACTGAGAGAAAGATATCGAAGAGGAGAATGAGATAAGAAAGGGGACAAGGTTTTCCCACTCTTCAGTCTTACTTGAGGTTTCTAAACTAAGGGCCTTTGCTTGTTTCCTTACCCTCTCAATAGCTGAACTTTAATAGAGAAAACATCACCTCCCAGATTATGTGAGAGGTGGCCCCACTGGTTGCCTTCTGGGTTAAATTTAAACTATTTCAAGAGCAGCCAGCATCCCTTCACTCTAGTGGTGCATTATATAAATAGCCATATGGGCAATTAAGTGTCTCTGATTTTATTCTTTCTAAATAATGTTGTTGAGTGACATTTAATATATTTCAGTTTTTTTCTCCCCAAATCATGTCAAGTAAATTATGTTTTCTTATGCCTTGCAAAGTTCATGCATATATCACTTCAACTGTGATTAAAAAGGATAAGAGGATAAAAAAAGATATGAACCAGCCACTCACTAACATTTTATGAGCAGAAGACTGTTATGGTCAAATGATTTTCTTAAGAAAAATTTCTTTTTTTTTTAGGGAAGACTTTTTACATAGTGATCATTAAGTTACTGTATAATATTGAATGGGAATTTGTTGTTCATTATTCTTGTCTTTCTTGCCCAGTCACCCACACCAATGTTACACATTTTTGTTGCTCTGAATCACTTTAAGCTATCCACAAATCTGTGCTCTCGTATCCCCAATAGCAGAACAAAATCAAGGGAGAGAATAGTCTCAATTTGTCAGATTCTCAAGAAATTAACCATTTCTGAGGCTCAGTACCTGAGGCAAAGACTGACTGAGAAGGAGGGGGTTTCTAACAGCACTTGAGAGGGGCAGCACTTCACCTAAGTGCCAGGGTACAGTTGTAGTGACCACACTCATGAGCGATGTGCAGGCCTTTTGTTTATAGCCTACACTTTTTAAGACTTCCCATTTGAACAGTAGGATGATCTAATTCCACTATTTTCTCTTACATTCTAGTATATTTCATAATCACCACTGACCTAAAGAAGGCAAGTGGGCTTAAAATTTGTTCCAAATAATGACTTCAAAAGATTGCACCTGCAGACACTCCCTCAGCTACTTTGTCAGTACCCCAAGCCACCACTCCTCCCTCCAGCATCTTTCCCTAGTGCTCGTGGCCCTTTCTTGGTGTTGCTGTTTCTACTCACCACCTGCCCCTGGGATCCTTAACTTCATCTTGTCACACAAATTTCTGTGTGTTGAGCCAAGGATCACCCAGGCTGATGCCCACTCAAACCTCAAGGAATCACCTCAGCCCAGTCCAAAGCTCTGTCTTCCAGAGAGCCAGTGCAGAAGAAGGAAGCTTTGGGTCCTTCCATGCTGAAGAGCAAATGTGTGAAAGAGCTGGGTATTAACAGCATGGGTGGGCTTGTAGAGCAGAAGCTGATGGTATCCCATCAAGGAACCCTTAGCACTCACTATTCCCATGTACTCTGACATGATGGCTTCCTCCTTCAAGTACTTAAAGCTCTGTCTGAGGGCTTTCTCTGGCCTCTGGAGTGAGTTAGACTTGTACAGGGGCACACCAAAATGATGGGCAGTTAATAGGTCTAAAAGTAGCCCTCAACCAGTGACTGACAGAAATGGGTGGATAATACCCAGATCCCTTAATCCTCAGGCAGGATAACTCTGAGTTGTATTCTCTGCAGTCCTCCAGAGGCCCTCAGTGATACTGAGCCCCAGTTACCAACAGCAGTGATCTTCTCATTAACTCAACCTGTATTGATTTCCTTTCTGTCCCTATCTCACTTACTATCTTGTATTATTGCTTCTTGGCATTACCCTACAAATCTTTATCTCAGGACTTGCTTCTGAGGGAACCAAATCTGAGAGTTAGAACATGGGGTGTATGAGGTTATGGCTGCACATACCAGTTGGGATGACGTTGAGGAGGCCCTAAATGTCATGTTGAGGTGAGACTGTATTTTATGGTACTGGGTGGTGAGTACTTGATCACCATAGGTGACTTCTATGCTAGAGAATCATACCAGAAACAGAGAGGAGAATGAATTAGAGCAGTGGTTCTCAAAGCGTGGTCCCTGGACCATGAACATAAGCATCACCCAGAAACTTTTAATAATGAAAATTCTTGCCTCTACTCCAGACCCACTACATCAGACAGTCTGAGGGTGTGGCCCAGAAACCTGTGTTTTAATAAGCTCTACAGGTAAATCTGATGTCTCTAAAATTTGAGAACCACTGGATTAGAGATTGAAGAAGTTGGCAACATGGAGACCAGTTATCAGGCTATAGTGAGAGCCCTAGTGAGAGACTATAAAGGACTGAGCTATCAGTTTTGATTTCCTTCTTCTCCTTCTTTTTGGCTTGGACTGTCTTCTACATGCAGAGTGTGCTTAATAAATATTTTGGCTTGATATCACATCTCATTATCAAGCAAATGAGAGTGGTAATGAGAGGGGCAGGGATGGAGATGTTCATATGAGGTTCAGCCACCACTTACCACATGGCATTTTGAGCATTATCCTTTTCTCCATTCCAGGGTCACGTCTTCCCCTAAAGAAATTGAGGCATTGGCCAAATCTGATGTCTTCTTCAGAAAACGTCAGCAGCTACTCCCTCTTCAGAAATCAAGATCCCATGGCTTATGTGTATGGAGCCTGAGAAGTATTGTAAATCTGAGAATGAAGTCCCTTTAAACTGGGCAATAAAAGCTTTTTAACAGAAATTACTCCCTGAGAAAGGGAACACTGCATGTGAACAAGGGAGAGAGATAGAGTCTGGGAAGATGGATAGGAAGTCTCCTGTTAAGTAGACTAAAATCTCAAATTAGTTTGTGTAGTCTGAGACCTAATCCATATTATTATTATTTGCTGTTGCTTGAAAATCTTTTTTATTTTCACAGTCAGCTTGACCAGGGTCTTTATAAGTCATGAGTTTCAGAACCTCATAATTATTCCCTGTAACATTGTCCAATGGCACCCCAGACCCTTAATGCCTGCTTATGGGGATGTGGGAACTCAAAGACCCTCAATAGTCCCCAGGGCTAATGTAGATGAGGGAGACATGTTGGCTACATCCCATCTCACTGGGGTACCAGCTTCTAGAACAACAAGGCTTTTGACTGAGGCCTTTACTGGAAATTGGATGAGATTCTCTGGGCCAAAAGGAACAATTAGAAAGGTAGTTTTGTGGGTTGGCTTCCAAGCCAGAGTTGAAACTGGTCTGTAGCAAGTCTGAAAGAGACCTGGCAGAGGAAGAAAAGGCCCCTGTGCCAGGAACTGCATAAACCCACAACCAAACAGAATTGCTGTGGTGAGGAAATATTTCTGACTGGCAAAGATGGTCCCACCATCTAGTGATTTACTGTAAGTGGTGACAGGGCCAACGTCCTGCTTGGTGGAGTGTGGCCTATTGAAGGAGAGCTTGGCTGGAATAATTGCTGTGTAATTTCTCTTTGACTAGGAAAAAAGTATGCCTTTTTAAGAGGAACTAAAAAGGGGGAATCTTTTGTGATTGCAAAACCTTAAAAGGTCATTCTATGCCCTTCTTAACCAGAAAGATTGAATTATTGCTTAAGCTATGTTGTATAAAATTAATGAAAATAAAAATGTACATGGACAAGAATTTACTAAGCATATGGATGTTTTTTTTATACACAAAGAGAAATAATTAGCTTGAACAGCAGACTATGGTTGGCTACACCAACGGACTTTTCAAGTCAACCAGAGTTGCTCTGTAGATTAAATACAAAGCAGTTGTAAAATGAGTAAGCATAAAACCTTGTACTACAAAGAAAGACTAATGGGGCCAGTATTGGCCCAGCGCTGGAGAGAACAAATCCACAGGGCCAACTCAGCCCTTTTAAAGCTCCCATAGCAGAGGGGCTTCTGGTTGTGTCCATTTCTCCCTACTGAATCCTTGTCTTTTGCAGCAATACTTCTGGTTGTCATAACAACCAGCTGTAGAATAATCAGTCTGGATACTGAATGGACTACTCAGTTCAGTTGTTAAAAACCAACATAGATTTTAACTCTTTCAGTGAGTTTCATGATTGATGTGCACAAATCTGGCAGTGATTTTGATTGCTTAGTTATCAACCTGAGGGTGGCCAAAGAACCAGGGAAAGGGCCCTAGAGAGAAAGTAACACCCAAGTCACCTGTCTGGTATGTGGTAGAACTGGAATGAGACTCTCAGGCCAGAGTTTCCCACCTCTCTCTACCATCTGGTCAATCTGCAGCACATATTCTTATCAACGGAAATAAAACAAAGCTATTTTTTAAAATTATGCTTCTTCCCCGAGAGAAATGAATCCCCCAAAGACATTTCTTAATTAAGACAGCATAAGAAAAATAGCAGCAATAACTATAAAAATGATGCAAGATAAATACTGTCATTCTTTGCAGTTTATTATGACTTTAAAAGGGTTTTGAGAGCTCCTTGCTTCTGTGAAACATAGTGCGTTTTTCAATTCCCCTTAGTTATAAATGAATATACACCATTAGGGATAAGGCTAATGGTAGATGAAGAGTAGCTCATGGGGAGTATGCAGCACCTGAGGAAATGAACAGCTGTGGTGTATGGACTCTCAACTAGTCCTACAAATGATACAACTTGTCACAAAACAAGTCTCCACAGAGGCATATTAATTTATAATGAATAAACCCAGTCATTTAAAAAATATTTTGCTTTCCTCTATAAGCATGTTCCTGTGTTGCTGTACCCAGAAGAGTTCTGGTATAGGTATCAAGGAGCTGTATAAGCTCATCTTAAGCCAACCTGCATGAATGCTCTATGTTGACACTTGGCTCTTCCCTCTAGGGAAATCTAAATTCACAACTGAGAATATGTGCTAATGAGAAGGAAAGCTAACATATTTGCAATCTGGTTAGCCATTATCAGCATACCCAAAAGTTTTCCTTTCAGAAATATAAGAAAGCCTCAAAATCTTTCTAATTCCCAGTACAACAAAGTAAAATCTAAGGAGCTTTAGGAAAAATAGGGATTAGAAAAAATAATATATTGAAAATTTTTCCGTTTCATACAGTCATACAAAGGTGCTGAGAGAGGTGTGAGGGAGCTTAGCAACTCGCTGGGGCAAGCTTGACATAAAAGACAAACTTTATACCCCTATAGATTTCTAGTTGGAAATGTAGTCATTTTGAAATTGAAAAAGCAATGCCAAGTCTTAGACTTGCAATGGCCTTATGGACTAGGAAAAGCAAGGTGGTATGTCTGAGGAGTGAAGATATGTGCTGTTTTCCTATGAACTGAATCAATATCTAGGCAAGCCTTACCTGGGTGAGCTGCTGACTTCAAAGCCTCCATCCCTTACCCTTACCCCCCAGTGTGGCTTCATTTTTCCTTAGTACTTTTGTTCTGGAGACTTACATGTCCAGTCCTGCTTTTCCTCACCCAGGAAAATAAATGTAGCCTCTCTTTGTGTGAATAATAATAATAAAACCTCACAATAAATTAATGTAGAAGGAGGGATGTGCATCTGGTGTTATAGATTTTGATTTATTGCAGCAGCCCTAGGCCCTCCAAAAAATCAGGCTCCCTGTGTGTGCGCATACACACACAGCCAAAGAGAAGTGCTTGGAGGTGTATGAGCCTTTGGAGAACAGCATTGTGCTGTCTAGGCAGCTGTGGGTATCACACCACATCAGATGATCATATGGGCTACCCAGAATTTCTGAGCATAAAAGAAACTACCATTTGGAATACTTTCCATTAAATGGAAGGTTAGTTTGATTTTCCTCACTTAATTCCAGTAAGGAAACAACTGACCAAGTAATTAGCTCATGATAAATCACAGTAATTTTCAATGTACCCAAGTTAGATTCAATCCAGAGATGAGGCAGATGTAGTGCAGAAACAAAGCATGTAATTGGTTTACTATGAATTAATTCC
>NW_024353907.1:2083694-2133954 GCF_902729225.1 Pteropus medius | reverse complement strand
CCGAAAACCCCTAACTAACTTTCCTGCCTAACTCTTTTCTAAGAGTCCTGAACCCCCTTATCAGTATGTATGTTGAGGGATGGAAGGTCTCTTCTTCCGTATCTGCTTCCTGCTGAGAATGGCCATAGTCCTTGCCTACAGGGGTTTCATGGAGATCTTTCCCTTTCTGCCTCAGTCAGGGTGAGGTCTTGGGATTCCTGCTGAAGTGCCACCTCAGTCCCTAGACAAGGAAAAGATACAAACTCGTTATTTAAATTATATATCTATTAATTTCTATTATTGATTTGCCTATTAAGTGAGTAAAGGGAAACAGGCTTGGTTAATACATTTCTTAAAAAGTAAAAAGACCTTTGGCCTAAAGTCCCCTCCCCCTCAGACTCTAAGGGCCCTGCCTGACTTAACACCATTTCTGCTTAACAATGGGCCAATGACCCTTATCAATAGCCAGAGGATCTGAGTTGCCAGGGCAATTATCAGGATTTGAGGGAGAGGGCCTTTTTCCTTAAGAAGGAGGGAAGAAAACTTAACTAGGTTTACTAAAAAGATTAACTCTGCAAGAGATGTCCCGTTTCATTTTCTACTAAAAGATTAAGAATTTTACAAGTGATGTCCAATCTCACCAGGACATAACCGGAACTTGACTACCACAACCCTTTAGCAAAGGGTCCATTGTCTAGGAAGATCTGACGCTGAAGCCCCTTACCATAAATAGTCAAGTTCGAAGCTCCTCCAATTAAAACTTGCCCTGCCAATATTTTTGCATACCTGTTCCCCTCAACTCCTTAAAAATCTTTGGAGAACCTTGGATTGGGGAGGCAGATTTGGGCTTTCTCCCCATCTCCTTGTTTGGCTGCCTCTCAAAATGAACTCTTTCCTTGTTGCATACTCGATGCTCTAGTGATTAGTCTTACTGTGCGTCAGGCATACAAACTCGGATTTAATTATAATAATGCCTTAGCCACCACGTTTTGTCATCCCTTTCAAACCTGCTTGCTTTGCTGCAGTTAGTTAATTCTCTATTACTTTACCTACTTTATGTCTTCTGTTTCCTTGCTATCTCAAATTTCATAGTTCATAACTGTCATCATAAAAACAAGAGTCAAGCTTTCCTTGGATGAAAGATGCATACCTAGATAGGAATATCTTCCATTTCAGGCATTCTCTGTGAGATAGCCCAAACAAGCCAAGCATGCCTCATGGCTTGCCACCTGCAAACCAGACACTACAGCTGTGTGTTTCATTATGACATGCTATAATTCATACTCTGAGTTAGAAGATATTTCTGATGCCAAGCAAGAGCTTGTGGAACCCATTAACATGCTCAATGCATTAGTTAATAGAAAATGCACACTGAGGCATAACCCCCTTCCTTCAAGAAGTTTAAAAGGTCACTGTAAGGTAAAACTAGCATATGAAACAATGCTAAGTTGTTCAGGAGAAAAAAGCAGAAAGAACCACTATATGTGGAGCCCAAAGGTTTTTATATGATCTAATTTATTCCTCACAAAAATGCAGATGTGGTAGTTATGTTTATCTTGATTTTAAAGATGAGGAAATAGGGGCTCAGAGAGGTAAAGTAGCTTCCCTATGTTCACCCAGCTTGTAAGTGCTAGAGCTGGAATTCAAGTTCAGGGAGTCTTGCTCTGGAGTCTAGGCAAATGTCACCATGCCACATTGCCTTCTGTAGCTCTGCAACACAGGCCACGTGAATCAGAGGACACTAGAAGGGTGGGAAGTCTCTGATATTTAGAGTACTATATTCAGGAAAGTTTTCAGATAACAGATGAGATTCAAGTTGATTTCCAATGTGGGTAAGCACAGGAGAGAATACCAAGTGAAGAAACAAAATGGGCAAAAGGAGGGATGAGGGACACTCAGGAACTTCATAATGCTTTTTACTTTGTGGACACTTGCTGAGCTGTTCTATCTAGCATCTCAATTCCCCCCACAGCCATCAGAATCATCTAAAGGCAAATTCTCTGTCTTTGTATTACTTATGGGCAGCATTTGACCCAGTGGATCATCTCTCCTTCTTGGAATACTCTTCTTGGTATCTGGGACACTTGATTTTTGACTTTTCATCCTATCTCTGGTCTTCTCATTCTTTCTCATTTCCCTGACCTCTAATTGTTGGAGTGCCCCAAACTTCAGTTCTTGGACATCTTCTCTTTTCTATCTAAACCTACTCCTTTGGTGATTTTATTTAATCAGAATAATTATTTCAATATCATAACTGTCCAATCTAAATGGTTGAAATATCATAAATATCACACATGCACGCATTCATGCATAAAATTCCTAGAACTTCCAGGGCCAGCCAAGATAGAGTAAGCTTATTTAGTCTATCTCTCCCACTGATACAACTGAAAAACCTGAACAGAATACACAAACTACCTGGGGACTCTGGTAAGTAAACAATAACAAGTGGATGATGTCGGGAGTGGAGGAACGTGCAGTCAAAACTTGAAGAATGACTGTTACCAGTGAGATTCCTGTTTCTTTTTTCCCTCTTTTGCCTCCTGACTAGATGTGATGGAGCCTAGAGACTTAAGTTACAGAACTTTGAAGTGGGGGTGGGCATTCAAAGCTCCAATAAAAATCCTACTGTTTCTGGCCAGGGCACTGGGGAAACAGACCCCTGAGGGCCAGAATATGTGGGAATCTTCTTTTTTCTTCCTTTTTTTCCTCTAAGGCCAGCTCTAGCTGCAGATCTGCACTGCTGTGGTGAAATGTCAGTGGTAGTGCAAGCACCTGAACCTTGTCTCTCTGACTAGTGGGACTGGGAAAAGGGATCCCTGTCTGTAAAGAGTGCGGGAGAAGTCCTCATTATTTTTTTTTCTTGCTGCTTCAGTGACACGGAACTATATGACAGTGTAGTGGTGTGTGTGTAGGGGGATAAAAGCCTGAGAAGAATTCATTTTTCTGGCCAAAGAAATTGGGAAAAGGGGACCTTAGGAGCCAGAGAATGTGGAGAAAATTCCAGAGAGAAGAGAGTTGGAAAAGGGAATCCCTCTAAGTCCTGGGCCCACCCTCAAGTCGTGCATGAGCAGCATAAACCCCAAAGAAGCAGAGTAAAATCTCTGGGAACCGAACCACAATATAAATCATTCCCAAATCCAAAACACACTCCTGAGTGTCACATATAATGGGACAATACAAACAATGGCATTGAATCTTGAAATGATATTTGAACCACTGCCACAGAAAGTGGGACAAAACCTGTGGTTTTAACCTAGCTATGTTTATTTCCTACGAAAACAATAACAAAATCTACTGACATTCCATTCTCAAGAAGATTTCAATAGGACCTAGTCTTATAACATAATAGTCAATATATCCAGTGTGCAATCTAATTTGGTTCAACATAGAAAGAACCAGAAAATCTGACCAATTCTCAAAGGAAAGAACAATAAACAAATGTTAACACCACAGTGTTCTACATGTTAGAATTAGCAAAGACTTTAAAGCAGTTATCATAATCATGTTCCATGAAGTAAGGGTGAACATTTTTGAATGGAAAATTAGAAACTTTTAAGAGAAAAATATAAACTATAAAAAAAAATTTAAGATTTAAGGACATCTTAATTTTTTAAAAAATCACAGCAAAATGGAAATGCTAAAGAAAAAAGTGAGCGAACTTGAAAATAGACAGAAATTATTCAATCTGAAAACTAAGAGAAAAAAAGAGCTAAAAAAAGTACAAATCCAAAAAAGAACAGAGCTTCAACAAATGATGCTGGGACAATTATCCATCCAATATGCAAAAAACAAAAAACAAAAAACAAAAAACCTTGGCTATACTTCAAGCCTTAAACAAAAATTAACTCAAAATGGTTCATAGACCTGAATGTAAAACATAAGTCCATAAGACTTTTAAAAGAAGATAAAGGAGAATATCTTTGTGACCTTGAATTAGGCAATGAGTTCTTGGAAGCAAAATCAAACTTATGATCTGTAAAAGAAAAAAAATGATAAACTAGGCTTTATCAAAATTTAAAACTTTTGCTTTGCCAAAAACACTTTTAAGAGAATAAAAAGATAAGCTACCAACTTGGAAAGTATATTTCCAAATCACATATCTGACAAAGGACTTGTAAACAGACTATACAAAGAATTTTCCATACTCAACAATAAGAAAACAAAGAACCCAAATAAAAATAGGCAAAGATTTTAATGAATATCTCACCGAAGAAGATATTTAGTTGGAAAATAAGCACATGAAAAAAACATTCAACATCATTAGTCATTAGGGAAAGGCAAATGAAAACCACAATGAGATGCTATTACACACCTATTAGAATGGTTAATAAAATAAAAATAATTTAAAATCTGATATTGCTGGTGGAAACAAAATGGTACAGCCATTTTGAGAAACAGTTTGACAGTTTCTTATAAAGCTAAATTCACATTTATTGTATGACCCAGAAATCCTACTCCTCATTACATGCTCAAGAAAACTGAACATTTTTGTTCATATGATCAGAAAATGTATGTTTATGCCAGCATTATTATAATTGTTAATAAGGGGAGACAACCCAGATGTCCTTCAATGGGTTAATGGGTTAACAAACTATGGCACATGAGTATGGTGGAATACTACTCAGAAATAAAAGGTAATGAACTATTGATAAACACAACAGGGATGAATCTCTCTTTTTACGCCTACAGCACCTGGTCTTCCTAGGTGGTCTCCCATCCATGTACTAACCAGTCCTGACCCTGCTTAGCTTCCGAGGTCAGATGGGATCGGTCTTGTTCAGGGTGGCATGGCTGTAGACCAACAGGGATGAATCTTAAATGTATTATACTGAGCCAAAGAAACCAGATTCACAATGCTATATACTGTATGCTTTTACACGACATTCTGGAAAAAGCAAAACTCTAGAGTTAGAGAACAGATCAGTGGTCACCAAGGGCTAGGGATGAGGGGTGGAGTTTGATTAAAGGAATGGCATGAAGAGATTTTTTAAAGATGATGGAACAGTTCTATATCTTGATTGTGGCAGTGGTAACATGACTATACATTTTAAAAACTCATAAGACAACTTTTTTTTTAAATGGCATAGATGTTACAGGCTTTGTCCATCTGTTCTTATGACCACATCAAAGTTATGACAGAAACACGGAACCAACAGCAAGCAGAGTTGCCCGGGGTCTAGATGGACAAGCCCTACAACTAGGGAGAGAGATGAATTACCCTGCAACGGGAGGAAGTAGGACGGAGCGAGGATGTGAGGCTGCCCGGTCCCAAGCAGCTAAGTGGGACAGAGGCTATGGCAGTGGCAGCTGGCAGCTGCAGACACCTCTTAAAGAGGCTGTGTCTGTGACCGGATTTTCATGGGGATGGACTCACTTGCTCAGCACCAGCAGTTAGCTGCTCAGGGGGCACCAGGAACTTACAGGGGGACTCTGAGTTGTCGGATCGAGGGCCAGAGGCGAGGCTCTCTCCTGGTCAGAAGTACTGGCAGTATCCATTGTTCCTCTGTTGAGCCCTTCCCCCTCCCAGTGTGCAGATGCAGCACTGCCATAGCTGAAACATCATCAAACTGGATAACAAAGGTTGTTCTGCCCAGAGGATTCCCTGAAACTTTGCCTCCCCCAAATCATGGTCCCACCCAAGCCACATCCAATTGTGTCCTTGACAAGTCCTATGCAACTTGCAGAGCAAGCTCCATGACTCATGCCGGTGGCGCTGACCTCGGTTTCTGGCGTGGTTTCTTGAGGCGGCTATATGCACAGCACAGGATGGGGCTAAAACTGGCCTGCAGCTGAACCTCTCAAAGCACTGTGCTACTGGACACCTACTACACAAAGGCATGCTGATAAGACCAGAAGATTTAGGAGATTTGCTTAGTATATAGAAACAGACACAGAAAGGCAGCAAAACTGGGAAGACAAAGAAGCAGAAACTACATGAGAGAACAGAACAGAGATCCAGGAATAATGGAGTCAAGCATTCTAACAGATGCAGAGTTCAAAACACTGGTTATAAAGATTCTCAATGAACTTAGGGGAAGTGCAGATGAATTCAGTGAGAACTTTAACCAAGAGATAAAAAAAACCATAAAAATGGAAATGGAAATTATAAAAGGGAACCAGTCAGAAATGAAAAACATATTATCTGAGATGAAGAGTACATTAGAGGGAATTAACAGAGTGGATGAAGAAGAAGATTGAACAATCAACATAGAGGATGGGGAAGTCAAGGTCACCCAATCAGAACAGCACGAAAAAAGAAGCCAAGAATATGATTATAATTTAAGGAGACTTTGGAACAAAATTAAGTGTATAAACATCCATGTCATAAGGGTCCCTGAAGGAGGAGAGGGAGAACAAGAATTTGAAAACCTATTTGAAGAAACAATGATGGAAAACTTTCATCACCTGGTGAAGGAAATAAACATACAAAACCAAAAATGGAAACAAACTCATAGACACAGAGAATATTTTGAGGGCTACTAGACAGAAGGGGGTTTGGAGGATGGTGAAAAAAGCGAAGGGATTAAGAAATGCAAATAGATAGATAGTTACAAAATAGTCATGGAGATATGTAGTGTAGCATAAGGAAAATAGTCAACAATGTTGTAATAAATATGTAAGGGGAAGAGAGGTACTAGATTTAGCGGGGTGATCTCTTGAGCTGTAATCACTATGCTGTACAACTGAGACTAATATATTATTGTATGCCAACTATAATTAAAAAAACTTATTTAGTGGTACAATGTAAATATGAACAACTAATTGTTTACTATATTTCAATAAAGCTGGGGAAAGAAACTCATAAAGCTGTACAACAAAAAGGAAGAATTTTGCTTTAAGTTAAAAAACAAATTAGAAAATTCTTCTAAATGTATATCTCCAGATCAGATATCTTCTCTTCAGTCATATATCTGGTATCTGCATTGGATATTTAATAAGCATCTTAAACCTAACCTGTCAAACCAATCTCATGATCTTTCCCCCAAAACTTGTCCCATATACAGCCTTCCCCATTTCAGTTGATGGCAACTCCATTCTTCTAGTTGTTCAGCCATTCTTGACCTCCCTCTTTATCTTATAACCCACATCCAACCTCCCATAAATCCAGTGTCTCTATCCTTCAAGAAGTTATTCAGAATCTCACTACTTCCACTCTTATCAACCTGGTTTAAGCTATCATTGTTTTGCAATGACATTTTTACTAGACTCACTTGTATTGGGCGTGGAGATGTGCCACCCAGCTGTGGGAAGTACCATCAGCAGAGTCTTCAGCTATTAACTCCTTTGGAGTCTGCTTCAGCTGCAGAGAGCCCTGTCATTCCCTCATTCAAAACACACAGGCCTCTTTGCTCTTTCTCAAGCAGACAGGTAAAAACCCTGCCTTAGAGTCTTTGTACCTGGCTGTTCTCTTTGCTTAACCACTTTTCCCTTAGATACCATCTGTATTAGTTTCTCAGGGCTTCCATGAAAAACACCACAAGTTTGGTGGCTCAAAACAAAAAGAATGGATTGTCTAATAGTTATGGAGACCAGAAGTCTGAAGTCCAGGGCCATGTTCTCTCTGAAGTCTCTAGAGGAAAATATTTCCTTTCCTCTTCCAGCTTCTGGTGGCTCCAGGCATTTCTTGGCTTGTGGCTGCATTACTGCAATTTCTCCCTCCATCTTTACATGGCCTTCTCTGCTGTGTCTGTCTTTCCTCGTCTCTCCATTGGATATAAGGGCTACCCAGATAATCCAGGATGATCTCATCTCAAGATCTTTATCTTAATCAAATCTGCAAAGGCTCTTTTCCCAAATAAAGTTGCATTCACAGGTTCCAGGAATTAGGACATGGATATAACCTTTTGGAGGCCACCACTCAGCCCACTATACCATTAGCTCACTCTTTCACTTCCTTCGAATCTTTCCTCAGAAGATGTCATCTCATGACCTATGCTCACCACTCTACTTAAAATGAAAACTTTCCTGCCCTCTTCCCCTTCACAGCATTAATTTATCTTCACAGCATTTACCACCATCTGATATGCTGTATATTTTACTTATTTATTTACTTATTTAATATTTATCATTACAATAAATCTGCCTTCCCCATTAGAATGGCCAGGTTTTTTGTTTTTTGGTCTACTGTGTCCACTGCTGCAGCCCTGTCTATTAGAACAATGCCTGGTACAGTCATGGTGTTGAATAACCGAATACCCCCATTTTAAGAATGCTTCAGCAGGCATAGAGAGGTCAAGCAATTTGCCCAAGTGCAACATTCAAAACAAGGTTTCTCACACCAAAACCCATTTTGCTAATGTAATGACAAACTGTCTGGACCAGGACACTTTCCTGTAGTGGCAATGACCTCTGAGATGTCTGTTGTCTTAGGTTTGAGGAAACATTGAATCGACTGTTTACCCTTAGACTATCTGGAACACAAGAAACACTTCCCTTATCTAAAAGTCTTTCCCCAATGTCAATTTCTCTTGATTATATTCCCTGTTAAAGAAGTTTTTCCTTCCGAGTAGCCCAAATCTTTCATGCTACAGTGGAGGTTCATTTCTTCTTCTTCCCTGAGTGGCAAGAGAGAGTAGCTGCTCTCCAGTCTCCTTGCATTTGGAGATTATTATCAAGTCACCCTGTGGGCATTACTGGTCCAGACAAAACATGCCAGACAAATTCCTTTAGCTTTTCCAGAAATCTCATTTTATTGTTTCCCTCCGTCTCCCTTCTCCTCTTCCCTGCAATGAGGTTCTGAAAAAAAAAAATGCAGGATGAGATTTTTGGCCTGTAGCATGCACTGCCCTTAGGTGATGTTCTATAAATAATGAATGGAACAGAACAACATTTTTTAGAATGCATATTTTGGCACAAATTCAATTAGTGGTATTGGCACTTTGCTAACTTAGCAAATAAATGCATTTTCCCTGGCAACCAACGGCAGGCTCCAGATCTTAATGCCTATTTTCTAGGAGTCGTATTTGCCAACCGTACTTTCATAAACAACAGAGAATGCTCAGAGGGAGAGGGGAGAGGCAGGTAATAGTCCCACCCAATTAAAAGGCAGGGAGATGGATAGGAAAGGACTGTGCCCCTCCAGGATGGACAGCTTGGGGCTTCATATTCTGGGTCACACTGATTCACAGAGCTCCAGAAGCCAAAGGCATGTTTGCTCATTTCATCATACAAGCTGCTCTGGAAAGCAAGACAAAATCCAAGCTGATGTTTAGATGGACATTATTCTGTGCTCTGTCAGCCAGATTCTCAGCCTACAAAGCTTTGTGGCAATGTGTTTGGAGCCTCATCTCAGGCTAGTTGATGGGAATTTCTATAAGGGAAGCTGAAGCCAAATTCTCAACCAATATAACTGTGAATTCCCATAGAATTACGTAAGTTGAGAATCTGGCCTATGTGTACATGCATGTATATAACTCACATTATTTTATGAGGTCAATCATAAAGATGACCATAAAAGTAGAGATGACCATAAAAGGTTCTCCATTACATTAGTATTTTTTTGGAGAGGTTGCAATCTTAGACTATTCCATAGTGAAATAAATGAGAAATTATATGTGTGTGTAATATATATGTAATAAAAATATATTATACATGTTCATATATACTGGATTCTGTACAAGAATAAGGAAGCTCCATGTCGTTCGAATCTATCAGGTGCAATTGTGATTTTGTTTTATTTTGTTTCTGTTTTTCCAGGAAATCTTGTTTTCTTTCATTTTTTTGATTGAAGTATGGTAACCCCATTTTTGGACAGTTCTAATCAACCCCGGACAGATGAGCTCTTTAAATTGTTCAGAAAACACTCAAGAATTCCATCCAGGAAGTTCTAAACACTAGAATAATTTAGAATTGGCTATTGGTGCTTCCCCCAGTGCAGGTGGCTTTTATCTTTATTATGGATTGTCCAATGAAAAATTTTAGTCATTTGAGTTTATTTTCAATGTAACATTTAAACCTGTAAAGAATAAATCCCATATGTGCAACGGGAATAACAACAGAAAAGGAGACATGGAAACTTTTACCTTCCCCCTCTAGCCATTGGTTCAGGGCCAGCCTGGGTCTGCATTGGCAGAACATATCAGCCTTTCAATGAATGCCATTTCTTGTGCTATGTAAAAAGGTTGGTGGTCTTGGACTGCTGAGCCTATGTGGGTAACTGCCTACATCACTGACTTGAGCCCAACAGTCGATGCTGATCCATGGCACAAAAGCTAGAGTGTTTGAACTCATTGGAGAGTATCTCTCATATCCCTGGGTTGAGGCTGATATGAGGCATTTGTGGACAGTGTTTGATGACTCTTCACTGTGTTCTGTCATCTGACTGTATAGACAGGATTTCTTACCGGGGGTGCGGGTAGTATCTCTCCTCTATGATTTCAAGCTTCTTTCACATTTAAAAGGCATTTAATTCAACCAATTACTGAGAAGATTCTACATTTTCCAGGGTTCTGGTTGGGCTCTAATCTGAAAGAGAGAATCCAAGCCTTAAGGAGCTCATAGCTTGGCAGGGAAAGGGGTGGTTAAGGCCATGCCCCGCTCATGAGATGTAGTGAACTATGGTTTAGTGGGCAGGGAGGAATCCAACAGTGAGAGAATAGCCAGGATTAAGACCTTGAAAGGTAAGTAGGACTTCGTCAGGAAGTGATGGTGGAGCAGGGCAGAATGTTCCAGGCTGAGGAAACACCATGTGCAAAAGCACAAAATAGTTAAATATGTATATGGTTTTGGGAATCCCTTCAGTGGCTCCCCTTAGCAATTATGCTACAAGGCAAACAATGCAATGTGCCTACAAAGCCCTTCACTTGGATGGCCTCTCTGCCTCAGAGATTTTTCTTTTGTGTTTCCCTTCCTCTTACCTTCACCCCCAGCATTCTTAACTCCATGATCCAAGCCTTCTTACATTCCTGCTTATTTACATTTGCTACCTTAATCATCTTTTTCCTGCTCCCTTTTTGGGCTAACTCTCTCTCATCCTCCTAAGCTCTTCCAGGATTCCCACCCTGATTCCATCTCTTCTCTCCAGAGGTGACATTTGATGTCCCTCATGGTATTTTCATGGCCTCTTATACACAGCTCTAGTATTGTCATTGCTGAGCCCTTTGTGGCAGAGACTGGGCCTCTCAGCTCTGTGTCCAAAGTACCCAAAATACTACCTAGTTCTGGGAAGAAAATAAACTTTTCCTCTACCCTCTTAAGTTCAGTAATTGGGGTCCTGCAAGTTAAACTGACAAAAGACAGAGTAGCAAGAGGGAAAAAAAAATAGAATTAGTTAAGTACCTATGCTCAGGAGTTTGCCAAGGGCTGTGACTCAAGAAATTAGTTAGAATTTTTGTATAGCATTTTAATAGGACATGGGGAGGGGCAGAAAGGTATTTTTGGGAGAATAAATGACTTTGAGGAAAAAACAGGCACTTAGGAGAATAGATAGGAGATACGATAGTTTTATGATAATGTTTGTTTAAGTGATTTCTTATATAGATGCTGACTTGTGCTGACTTCTCCTCTTCAGTGGTAAGAGTCAGTCTTCCCTGGTTTTGAAACTTTGGGGAAGGGTATTTATGACAGTTGAATTATTTTGAGAGGCTATGCTTTTAGGAAGTTAAGAGAATTTAGAAAATTCTCTTTATTCAGCTGTCGATTCTTAAATGTCTTCAGCTGAAAACAATCCTTATGCCACTGTGTATGTTCTTGACCCCTTCACTATCGCGTAGTAGATGCTCCGAAAA
This sequence comes from Pteropus medius, assembly GCF_902729225.1. Lineage (NCBI taxonomy): Eukaryota > Metazoa > Chordata > Mammalia > Chiroptera > Pteropodidae > Pteropus > Pteropus medius. Next base: position 2,122,249 of record NW_024353907.1, on the reverse strand, counting down.
CATTTGGTGAACAAATGAAGTATTTTAAACCTGCTCTTTTTCCAGTGTTCACCCTCTCAGTAAAAGACACCATCATTGGCTAGTTTCACGGGCTGTAAACCCAGGAGTCAGCCTTGATTTCTCTCTTGTGCCACGTCTAAACCATTAGCCGTTCTTTTTGGCTCTGTCTCCAAGATATATCATGAGTGTGTCCACTGCTCAATCTCCACTAACATACCTTCATCTCAGGAACCATCATATTTTGCTTGGATAACTGCAAGAAGCTCTTAATGTGTCTCTCCTGACTTCCACACTTGACCCTGCATAATTAACCGCTCATACAGAAGCCAGGGGGATCTTTTAATTTATTTATTATTTTTTAAATGAAATTAAATTATTTTAAGTTTTTTAATTTTTATTTTTCAATTAAAATTGACATTCAATATTATTTTATATTAGTTTCAGGTGTACAGAATGATGGTAAGACATTTATATAATTTACAAAGTGATCCCCCTAGTCTAGTACACATCTTGCACTCTATATAATTATTACAATATTATTGACTATATTCACTATGCTGTACTTCACATTCCTGTGACTATTTTGCTGCTACCAAATGTGCTTCTTAATCCATCTACCATTTTCTCCTAGCTCCCCAAGCCCCCTTCCCATCTGGCAATCACCAATTTGTTCTCCGTATCTATGAGTCTGTTTTCATTTTGTTGTTCATTTATTTTGTTCCTTAGATTCCACATATAAGTGTAATTATATGGTATTTGTCTATCTCTGACTTATTTCACTTAGCATAATACTCTCTAGGTCTATACATGTTATTGCAAATGGTAAGATTTCATTCTTTATGGCTGAATAATATTCCATTGCATTTATGTACCATAACTTCTTATCCAATCGTCTGTTGATGAGCACACAGGTTGCTTCCATATCTTGGCTATTGTACATAGTGCTGCAGTGAACCTAGGGGTTCATATATCTTTCCAAATTAATGTTTTGGGTTTCTTCATATAATTACCCAGAAGTGGAATTGTGGGTCATAAGGTGGTCCTCTTTTTAATCTTTCGAAGAATCTCCAAACTGTTTTCCATAGTGGCTGCACCAACTTGCAAGCCACCAAAAGAGCATAAGAGGTCTCTTTTTTCCAAATCTTTATCAGCACTTGTTTTTTGATTTATTGATCATAGCCATTCTGATAAAAGTGAGCTGATATCTCATTGTGGTTTTAACTTGCATTTCTCTGATGATTAGTGACACTGAGCATCTTTTCATATGTCTATAGCCACTTGTATGTCTTCTTTGGAGAAATGCCTATTCAGGTCCTCTGCCCATTTTTTTTCTTCCATTTTTCCTTGGCTCCTTTGTTTTCTCCCCCGCTCCTCGGTTTTGTTGAAACATAAGACAATTAGTTGCTCATACTTGCATTGTACAATTCAATGAGTTTTTAAAATTATAGTTGGCGTACAATAATATATTAGTTTCAGTTGTACAGCATAGTAATTAGAGATCTATATAACTCACAAAGTGATCACCCCACTAAATCCAGTACCTCTCTTCCCCCTTCCATTTTTATTACATCGTTCACTATTTTCCTTAAGCTACACTTTATAACTCCATGACTATTTTCTAACTATCCATTTGTATTTCTTAATCCCTTTGCCCTTTTCCAAATTTTCTCCAACCTCTCTCTCATTTAGTAGCCCTCAAAATATTCTCTACCTATGAGTTTGTTTCCATTTTGGTTGTTGTTGTTTATTTCATTCTTTGGATTCCACATGTATGTGAAATCATGTGGTATTTGTCTTTCTCTATCGGACTTACTTCATTCAGTGCAATACCCTCTAGGTCCATCAAGGCAATATCTTTTTCCATCCTTTTCTTTTTGGTCTGTGTGTGTCTTTAAATTTTAAATGAGTTTCTTGCAAGCAGCAAATGTAGGGGTCTCGTTTTTTATCTGTTCAGCCGCCTTATTTTTTGGTTGAAGCACTTAATTCTTTACCATTTGAGGTACTTGTTGATAGGAATGTAGTTATTACCATTCTTTATTCATGTTTTTGATACATGTTTTTTCCTTCTTAAAGAAGTCTCTCTGATATTTTCTGTGATACTGGCTTGGTGTTGATAAATTCCTTCAGCTTCTTTTTCTCTGGGAAGCTCTTTATCTGTCCTTTGACTCTAAATGATAGTTTTGCTGGATAAAGTATTCTTGGTTGTAGATCCTAGGTTTTCACCACTTTAAATATTTGGTGACAAGCTTTTCTGTCTGCATAGTTCCGTTTTAGAAATCAGCTGCCAGTCTTATGGGAGCTCCTTTGTAGATAATTAACTTTTCTCTTGCCACTTTTAAGATTGTTTCTTTGTCTTTAACTGTTGTCATTTTCGTTATGATGTGTCTTGGTGAGGGCCTCTTTGGGTTCCTCTTTCTTGGGACTCTCTCAGCTTCCTGGGGTTGTATGTTTATTTCCTTCACCAGGTGATGAAAGTTTTCCATCATTGTTTCTTCAAATAGGTTTTCAAATTCTTGTTCTCCCTCTCCTCTTTCAGGTACTCCTATGACACAGATGTTATTACATTTAATTTTGTCTTATAGGTTCCTTAAATTATTATCATATTCTTGGCTTCTTTTTTCTTGCCGTTCTGATTGAGTGTCCTTGGCTTCCCCATCCTCTATACTGGTGGTTTGATCCTCTTCTTCATTCACTCTGCTGATTCATTCTAATATACTCTTCATCTGAGATAATATATTCTTCATTTCAGACTGATTCCCTTTTATAATTTCCATTTCCATTTTTATGCTTTTTTTTAAATCTCTCTGTAAGTTCTCATTGAGTTCATCTACACTTCTCCTAAGTTCATTGAGAATCTTTATAACCAGTGTTTTGAACTCTGCATCTGTTAGATTGCTTGACTCCATTATTCCTGGATCTCTGTTCTGTTCTCTCATATAGTTTCTGCTTCTTTGTCTTCCCAATTTTGCTGCCTTTCTGTGTCTGTTTCTATGTACTAAGCAAAGCTCTTAAATCTTCTGGTCTTATCAGCATGCCTTTGTGCAGTAGGTGTCCACTGGCACAGTGCTTTGAAGGGTTCAGCTGCAAGCCAGTTTTAGCTCTAGCCTATGCCCCTCTGGGGCCACTTGTTAAGATTCAGCAAACAGTCTACAGATGCTGTGCTTCTAGTTGCCTCAAGAAACCACACCAGAAATCGAGGACAGCTTGGCGCTGCTCAATAAGGGACACAGGACTCACTGAGGATACAACTGAATGTAGCTTGGCTTGGGCCATGAGTTGGAAGAGGAGAGGTTTCAGGGAATCCTCTAGGTGGAGCAACCTCTGTTCTCCAGTTTGATGACGTCTCAGCTATGGAAGCACTGCATTCACACACTTGGAGTGGGGAGGGTTCAACAGAGGAACAATGGATACTGCCAGCACTTTTGTCCAGGAGAGCGCCTCGTTTCTGGCCCTCGCTTCAACAACTCAACATCCCCATGTAAGTCTCTGGTGCCCCCTGAGCATCCCACCCAGCGCTTGTGCTCAGAGCTGGTGAGTATGTCACCATGGATGCCCAGTGGTGGACACAGCCCCTTTAGGAGGAACGTCCTCTGCTGCTGGTTGCAGCTGCAGCAGCCTCTGTACCACTCAGCCACTCGGAACCAGGCAGCCTCGCATCTTTACCCTCTCCTATCTCCTACCATTGCAGGGTGTCCCGACCCGCAGGACCTAGTTATTGCGTAGAACCCGAGGAGGACCGTACCTTGAAGAAAACATGGGCGGGAGAAAAGAATGGAGGCAAGACAGTATTCTGATCAAGCCTCAAAATTTTATTCAGCAGCAAGAGTATTTATACAGGGCTAACAAAGGGGGGCAGGGCTAGCTGGGCGGGAGAGTATCTGTCACAGGCGCATTGGTTCTTAGCTGGTGGGGTGAGGAGTGGTAAGGGTTAGAGGGAGTGGGAGTGAAGGAGGGAACTGTAACTCTGGGCTGAGCTGACTGCTAGGGGGCTAACAAGATGCAGGATGCAGATAAGGCCTCGCCTAGTCACAAGATTCTTTGTTCTTAGTTTTGGCTCCCAACATCTCCTCCCTTTCTGTTTAAGAAAGGTGGGCTTTTACCGAGTGGGGGAACATTGACCTGGTTCCTCCCGTGGGCTATGTGGGCCCACTAGTAATGGCTCTTGGTACCTTTTGGGGAGGAGAGGCAGAGCCATTAGAATTGATTTTTGGTACCAACCTCTATGCAAACCAGGTGTATTCACAGGGAAATACAGAGGGGGTCCTTTTTATTATGACCTTCCCTTGCAATAGCTTTGCTACTGCACCCATCTCGGTGCCCATACCCCTAAGGGTAGACATACCTCCGTACATTATGTCGTCCCCGTAGGGAAGGGGCCAGCATCAGTGTATGCATCATTACATACATCGAATCCTGCTTCAGACAATGCCAGGCAATGGTAATGAACTTGAAGGGGTTTTGCATAAAAACTTTCTATTTGGCTCTTAACAAACGTGGTAAGTTTGCGGAAAGCCCAAGGACCAAAAGATAGGACCAAAAGAAAGCCTAGGAAGGGGCCTAAGATAGAGGGCAAGAGTGTGGTCAACCAAGGAGATGTGGCAAACCAATGAGCAAACCAGCTTTGTTCGGATTCTCTTTGTTTGCGGCGTTTTCCAAGGCCTTCTCTGACCTTACTCATGGAGTCTTTGATGACTCCAGAGTGATCCATATAGAAGCAACATTCTTCTTTTAGGGCAGCGCAGAGGCCCCCCCTGTTGTAAAAGCAAAAGATCTAGGCCTCTGCGATTTTGGAGGACAACCTCCGCTAAGGAGGACAATGACTGTTGTAGGTGGGAGATGGCAGTTTCGAGGCGCTCGAGATCTTCATCGATGGACATTCGAAGGTCTGAGTAGTATTTGTTGGAGAGAACGAGAGAGGTTATCCCCGTCCCTGCCCCTGCTGCGCCAACTCCCAAAAGGACCGCTAGGGTCACAGCTGTGATTGGTTTGCGTTTGGGTCTAAGGAGACTATAGTCATCTTTAGGGTCCCAAGCTTGTGCAAATTGAGCTTCATCATAATAAGTCAAGCGAGGGATAAGCTGTACAATCACGCAAAACTGAGTTGTATTGCTCTTTAGGTGGGTACTATATACACACGGGGTGAGTCCATCACTGCAGGCCCACCATGTATTGTTCGGGGGGATAATATATTGGTTATCATTAAGGCTATTGGTAGTTTGGGTGCATAGATGCTGATGTGCAACAGGAACCTTACCTAAGCAGGTTCCCTGTCCTGAAACAGATTGGAGAGTCAGTCTTGCCGACCCCTGTTGAGCCCAGCGACATTGATTATGGTTGTTGGAAACAGTAAAATTACCTGAGACAGCAATGCCTTCATAAAAGGGAGGGCTGACACCATAACAACAGGATTTTGTTAGGTTCGGGCTAGAGTGATTTAAAGTAAGGAAAGTGTGTTGAATAAGGTTAGTCAATGACTCCCTAGTAGATTTAGGATGGTTTGTAGGACCCTGAGGAATGGGAGGACTAACAGGAGTCTTTGGTGTAAGAGACTTATTAACTAGCGTGGGAGGGGGTGGATTAAAAGAGGCGAGTTCAGCCTCAAGAGCGCGAAGTTTCTTCATAAGTTTTAAATGTTCCCGTTTTTGTTCTAAGATATCTTTTAAGGAGGAGACCTCCTGAGTTAAAGAGACCTTCGCTTGTCGGGGGAAAACTGGGTTAGGGTTGGGGGGTTGGTCTATTACTGGAGCGAGGAAGGAAGGCATCTGTAGGGGGCCATTATGTGGCGGGGGGGCTTTAAGGGTAACCGAATTTTTCGGAGGGATAGCTCTCCAAGCCCCAATAGCGGCGGCAGCCGTTTGGCTAAGGATCCCGGCGGATAGACCGCGTTGTTTACGCTCAGAGGCAAAGTCCCCTCTTCCGCATATTTTATCAGCCGTCCAAGCGGCCATGGGGGACCGGGGATTTTTTTGATTGTGTATTGCCTGGGTTTCTCCCCTATCAAGAAACTCAGCTTTCCAGGTTAAAAATTCTCCCCTACTAAGCACAGATTGGGCCACCCTTGTCCATTCTCCCGGCAGCAAGTAGCCGTCGCCGGGCAGACTTTCAAGTATGGACAGGGTAAAAGGGGCTGTAAGCCCATAGTTTTTTATAGCACTATGTAAATCTTTGACAGTTTTAAATTTTATCCTTTTTACAATAGGCAAAGGATCCTGGTAATCTCCCTCACTCTCAGAATCATTGGGTGGACCTTCCCCTTCTTCCTCAGAGTTAGCTACATCGTCATAAGCTGGATCATTAGGGGTCCTGGACCTGGTGGCCTCTTGGGCGTCATTAGACGCCTCTTGAGTTGTATCTGGGTCCTGTGAGGGTCTGGTACCTGATCGAGTCAGAATAGGGAAAGCAAGAGGTTTGGCCCGGGGTCCCTTAGAGGGCCTAGGCTGAGACCCCGAGGAAATAGAATTCTGTAAAGCAGAGACTTCTAATTGTAAATTAGCTAATTCACTCTGTAATGCAAAAACGCCTCTGAAACTTTGAATTTGATGTTGTAATTGTTTTTTAGCTTCTAGAAAGGGATCGAGAATCGCCTGAGGGACATGGAGTTTCGGAGTAAACGTTGAGTTATAGGGAGGGGGACGTGCGGAAGGTCTTTCCGCAGCAAAAAAGGTATTAGATGAAGGCCAATCAGGTTCATGATATTTTGGCAGCCTCATCTTCTAAGATGGCTGCGTCCCCGGGGTCAAGGGGCTCAGGACCGGGCTTTGGGATTATGGGGTATATTTGAGAATAAGGGCCTCCAGACGGAGGCGCAGGCTCCATGTCCACGATGACGGAAGGACAGGGGGAAGAGGCGGCCCCACCTTTAACGGAAGGGGGACGGGATAGCTGTTTAAGCGTCTCAGCAGCCACGGATAATAATTGTCTCTTATTATTATCAGTTTCGGCCCCTTCAATTATATCTCGGATGAGTCCCCAATAACTAAAACAACTTACGGGGACCGCATCTGGCCCTTCACTCTGTAAGAGCTTATTTAAATCTTTTCCTACCTTCTGTCAACTCAATGGATGAATATCTGGACCACTAAGAATGAACCATGGACATTTTTCATCGACAAAACAAAAGAAACTAACTAAATCCTTTTTCTTAACCCGAATTCCTCTCTCCCTTAACGACTTCTTTATCTCTTTGATAAAGGTCTCCTCTCTGGAGATTGAATGGCCCATGTTAAGAATGGGACAGCAATGACTTACCCGCCATTCCGACGTCTGGGGGTCGCAGTCGCCGGGAAGGCACCTAATTCGAGTGCACTCCTTTAACTTAACGCTGTCCGGTGAAGGTCCGTGCCTCGAGCCCCACGTTGGGCGCCACTTGTCCCGACCCGCAGGACCTAGTTATTGCGTAGAACCCGAGGAGGACCGTACCTTGAAGAAAACATGGGCGGGAGAAAAGAATGGAGGCAAGACAGTATTCTGATCAAGCCTCAAAATTTTATTCAGCAGCAAGAGTATTTATACAGGGCTAACAAAGGAGGGCAGGGCTAGCTGGGCGGGAGAGTATCTGTCACAGGCGCATTGGTTCTTAGCTGGTGGGGTGAGGAGTGGTAAGGGTTAGAGGGAGTGGGAGTGAAGGAGGGAACTGTAACTCTGGGCTGAGCTGACTGCTAGGGGGCTAACAAGATGCAGGATGCAGATAAGGCCTCGCCTAGTCACAAGATTCTTTGTTCTTAGTTTTGGCTCCCAACAGCAGGGTGATTTCTTATTTCTCTCCCTAGTTGTAGGGCTTCTGTTCATTCAGATCCCGGGTGACTCTGTCTGGTGTTTGCTCCATGTTTCCGTCATACCTTTGTTGTGGTTGCAAGAGTAGATGAACAAAACCTCTATCATCTACGCCATTTTGCTCAGTCTCTCCTCTGCCCATTTTTTAATTGGATTGTTTTTTTGTTGTTGTTGAGTTCTATGAGTTCTTTATCAATTTCGGATATTAACACCTTTTCAGAGATATATCATAGGCAAATATCTTCTCCCATTCTGTAGGCCGTCTTTTTATTTTGTTGATAGTTTCATTTGCGGTGCCAAAACTTTTTAGTTTGATGTAGTCTCATTCAGGGTGGTATTCTTGTAGGACAAATCTGCATGTATCTGTGTTAGTTCTAGATCTCCCCAGAAAATAGAATCTGTGGTAAAACTTACATGGTACTATGATATCAGGATGTGCAATCCCAAGAAGTTAGAGTGAGGTACAAAGAAAGTAAGTCAGGCAAGAATGGCAACCTGATGGAGAGTGTTACTTATCTGGCCACTCTTTAGTATCAAATGAAACTGATTACTCAAGCTGACTTCCAAGAGGCCGTGTATGGACTGCATCTCCAGATACTCCCCAAGGGAAGGGAGGGAGAGGAATCTATCAACTCCTATCTCTTGTGGGTCAAAAGACATTAACGCCCCATGAGACATCAACTTCCTGCACTTACAGGTTGCACATGTATAGGCTCTGTATATGCCTTTTTGTCAGTGGGGGAAATCCTGAGGAGAGGTAAGAGGCACTTTGGAAGAGGCATAAGGTGGGGTGATGTTGGATTGTGTCTACATGAAGTTGATCACAGTGCTCATACAGAGCTAGTCTCCATTATAACCAGAACATACAAACCAGCCAAAGGTCTAGCTGACTGGTGAAACTGAGATTTTAAGTGATATATGAGAGGTGTCACATATAATGTTACCCCCTTCCTCAAACCCTCCAGTGGCTTCCTATTGATTTCATCTAAAATGCCTAGCTACAAGACTCCTGATTATCTCCCAACTCATTTCCTCCTATCCCCTCTTTGACATCTATTTCAGCCACACTAACCTTCCTGCTGTTTCTTGAATATACCAACCTAGTTTTCACATTTACTGGTCTCTCTCTCTGCAAAACTCTCCTGTCAGATTTGCATAGTTGCTATCTCCTTATCAATAGAGGTTGCACTCCAAAAGTCCCTTCCTCAGACAGCCCTTCCCCGATGACCTACCCCTACCTAGACCACTTGGTTTTATTTTTCCCACAGCACTTACCTTCATCTGTAACTACCCTAGTCATTCCTTTGCTTGCATATTGTCTTTTTCCCATGACTAGAATGTAAATGCCATGCAGGCTTAGAGAGCTAGCTGGTGAAGGTTCTGAATGCTGGGCTCAGGAGGAAAATGGACCTGTTTTTATCTCCCCTCAGGACCAGGCCTCCTGAGGCACCTGTATGTCCATTAATAATAGTAATTTCTGAATTTGGATCTCCTTCTTCCTCATTGTCTCCGGGATAAATTCCTAGCCCTCAAGATTTTCTAGAAAACTTTTCTTGACCTGAGCTTTTACAACCCAGTCGCTGAGCATTTCTCCCTTCTTTCTTCCTTACTTGTTATTTTTTTCCCTCAGGACTGTTGAATGTGGATGAGTAGGTTGTGCACAACACCATTCTAGAAGGCACCATTGTCATTTAGGAGTGACAGTCCCTTGATTTCAGAGTGCACAACCTGAACCAGGCAGCCCTACTCTACCCTTTACGGCAGCTTGCTCTTGCCTCCAGGGACCTTATGTTTCCTGTTAGCTCTGCCTTGGAAGGCAGGGTTCACAACATCTGCCATATCCCAAACTGATCACCTCTCCCAGGAAGGCTTTCCCTCTCCTCTGTGATCTTACAGCATCCTGTAGTATTCTGATCACAATACTCACCCCACTGTTCTCTACTGTTCTCTACTCTAACATGGTAGATTGTATCGGAAATGTTCACAACAGTTGGTATATACATACAATGGAATATTATTCAGCTTTATAAAGGAAGGAAATTCTGACACATGCTACAACATGAATGAACATTGAAGACATTAAGTGAAATAAGCCAGACACAAAAAGACAGATACTATATGATTCCGCTTATATGACGTCCCTAGAGTAGTCAAATTAATAGAAATAGAAAGTAGATTGGTGATTGTCAGGGGCTGAGGAGAAGAAGAATGGTGAGTTAATGTTTACTTGGTACAGAACTTCAATTTTGAAAAATAAAAAGCAAGGCGTCTACGGCCATGACACACTGAACGTGCCCAATCTTGTCTGATCTCGGAAGCTAAGCAGGGTTGGGCCTGGTTAGTACTTGAATGGGAGACCACCTAGGAATACCAGGTGCTGTAGGCATTAAAAAAAAAGAATTAAAAGGCAATAAAAATAGATATTAAAATAAAATAATCAATTTTGGGGTTCACCAATCTTTAAAGTGAACCATTGTACATTTTAATTTACGTCATTTTACACTTATTATTTACTTCACTAAAATTAAAATTTAGTATAATACCTATATAGTTATTTTATTCATTTATTAAAATACTATCAATGGTTTTATGAAAAAAAGAAAGATAAAATGAGTTCTGGAGATCGATTACATGTTAATGTGAATGTAATTAATACCACTGAACTACATACTTAAATATGGTTAAGAAAGTAAATTTTATGTTATGTGTATTTACTACAATTTAAAAAATTTTTAATGACTACAACAATATGTCGAATGCCCATATGTTCCTGCCACTCCACCATCAAGTGTGTCTGTTTCTACTTCCCTTGAACCTAAAAGGCCACTGTAACTACCTTGATAAATAGAATAAATAAAATACAGAAGTGCTGCTATGTGATTTTTTAAGGCTGGGTTATAAAAGAGACCATAACTTATGCCTGGCTTTCTTGGAATCCTGGAGCTATCATGTAAGAAATGTGGCTACCTGGAGACCACTATGCTAGAGAGCCACATCAAGAGACCGCATAGAGATAGAGGGATGCCCGAGGAACAATGGCTGTCTCAGCCTGCAGCTGTTTGAATCTTCCCAGCATTAACTACCAGGTGTGTGGGTGAGTGAGCCTTGGATGGTTCCAGGCCCCAGACTTTCAGGTGCCCCAGCTAATGAGGAGAGCAAATATGAGTTTTCTCCTCTAAGCCTTACCCATCTTACCGATTTGGGGGCAAGATAAATGTTTTTAGGGTCACTAATTTGTCCCGGCTTGTCTGGGTCTTTCCCGGTTTTAGCACTGAAAATCCCACATGCCAGGGATCCACTCAGTCCTGGGAAAACCAAGATGCTTGGTGTTATGGGCTGAGTTGTGCCCCCCACAATTCATATGTTGAAGTCTTAACCCCGAGGAACCCAGAATGTAACTGTATTTGGAGTTAGGGCCTTTAGAGAGGTGATTAAGATAAAATGAGGTTATTAAGGAGGACCCTACCCAATCTGACAGGTGTTCTTATAAGAAGAGAAGATTAGGACACAGACAATGCATAGACTGATGGGTGACCATGTGAAGACACAGCGAGAAGACAGCCATCTGCAAGCTAAGGAGAAAGGCTCAGAAGAAACCAGTACTGCTGACACCTTGATATCAGACTTCTTTCTAGTCTCCAGAATTGTGAGAAAATAAATTTCTGTTGTTTAAGCCACCTGGTCTGTTGTATTTGTTATGGCAGTCCTAGCAAAAAAATACAGATGGTCACTATTATGGACTAAATGTTTGGGGGCCCCTCCAATTCATATATTGAAGCCCTTATCCCTAATGGGTTGGTATGTGGATGTGGGGTATTTGGGAGGCAATTTGGTTTAGATGAGGTCATGAGGGTGGGACTCTATGATGGGATTAGTTCCCCTATAAGAAGAGGAAGAGGGAGAGATCTCTTCAGGTACACACAGAGAAACAGCCTTGTTAAGACACAAATGCAAGCCAGGAAGAGGGCTCTCACCAGGAATCAAATTTGCCAACACTTTGATTTTAGATTCCAGATTTTAGAACTGTAAAAAGTAAATTTCTGTTGTTTAAGCCCCTCAGTCTATAGTATTTGTTATGGCATCCCGAGTAGACTAAGACAGTCACCATCGTTGTTACACTGAAGTCTCAAGTTTTTGGGTGGTTTCTTATATAGCAGCCGATAACCAGGTCAACTTTGAGGGCATGGTCATATCTTTCATTACTATATTCCCAGCACTTCACTTCATATATATTCTTTTTTTTTTCCAGGTGTCAGAATGACTGGCTGAATAACTGAATGCATTAGGGTAGGAGGCAGTAACTGTCCCAAATGGGCAGCATCTTAGGTAAATTATATAACTGAATTTTAGGATGTCTGAGTACATAAAGCTGTGTGACAAAATGATTGCTTTTAGCAGGTTAACCTCATCCTTTTTCTCCTGGCAAGCACAGGCAATATGATTGCTTCTACCTCTGCAATTACTCAGTGGCCCAAATGTAGTTTCCAATTAGACCTTTTGTTTATTTCATCTCCCACATGGCAGGGGCTATCGCAACATATAAAAATCATCCTGGCTTACATCCACTTCTCCAATCATCACTGGCTAAAATTTGGGACCATTTTCTGTCTGTAATGATGTCTCTCTTCTCTCAACAGTGTCCAGATTTATTGAATTTGAAAGTCTTGGATCCTACTTGCTGAGGACAAACCTCCTGTGTTCACAACTCCTCACCCAGGTCTCAATTCATCACCAATAGCTGCTCAGCATACACTACTTAGGCTGCACGTGTACTTTGCTAGTAAAATAAATACCCAATTTACATGCGTGTGTGATCCAGAATATTACCCAGATGTTGAGATGAATACAATGGTATCATCTGTGGGAAAAACACAGAAGCTGCTGTGATGGGCAGAGGCCCTTGGCAGAGATGATGTGTAGTCTCAAGTGCAATGTGCTAGGGTGGTAAATGCTGAAAGGCCACACCGGTGAATTCCACCCTCAAGCCACAGCTTGACTTTGTCACTGCTACAAGATCACTGATTTAGGGATAAACAATCTAGATTAAAAGAAAAAATATTCCACAGATCTCTGCCTAATTTGGAGCTGGACTCTGTGGTCTCAGGAGGTTGATAGTCAATAAAATTGTCTTTGTCCCAGCAGACAGGCTGTGGGACAGTGAGTCTCCTCATTTCTGAGCTATTTGCTTCCAGCCTACACAAGACTACCTGAGGAGAGGGCAACAATGGCAGAGTGAGGACAATGACAAAGACAAGAGGGGCTTTCTAGAACTTGCCCACGTTCTGACTCAGCAGCATCATGTCAAGGCCTCCAATCTCCCAACTTGGGAGTAAGAAGACAGAACCTGAGAACGAGAAAATAATGCTTAAGTTTTAAATATTTTATTGAAGTATAATAGATAAACAATATTACATAAATTATAAATGAACAGCTCAATAATTTTTTTTTTAAATTGAACACACATAACCAATACTTAGATCACAGAACAAAGCATGACCTCATGCTGCCCACTCATTATCCCCATCCACGAAGGTGACCTTTGTCCTCACATCTGATAGTACCAATAAGTTTTGCCTGTTTGGGGAAACATATAAATTCAATCATCAATACATACTTTTTCTTTTTGCTCAACATTATGTCTATGAAATTCATTAATATGTTGTATGAAGTTATAGACCATTTATTCTCATGGCTGTTTAGTATTCCTTTGTGTGAAGACATCATAATGTATTTATTTATCCCATTGTTGATGGACATTTGGGTAGCTCCTAGTTTTGACTATTATGAAGAGGGCTTCTATGAACATTCTAGTACTTATCTTTTGGTAACTAAACATTTCTGTTAGATGTAGAATTAAGAGCAGAATGACTGGATTGGAGGGTAGGGGCCAGTAGATTGTGGTGGTTCTAATTCATTCAGGAGGAATTTAGTTGAAAGAAGTAGAAACATTATATTGGTCTGTTGCCATACCAGGACTAGAAAATTCCAAGAGGAGAAGAGGAAAAGGTGTGACCTTTCCCCCTTTGCTTTACTTCTCAGTGCTTTTTCCTGCACACAAAATCAGATATGCATACATGGTCTTCACTCTGACAAGATGGGCTGCAAGGGAAGCTTTCTTCTTGAGGTGTTTTGAGGGACTGTTACAAAGACCCCTTGCTTCCAAATATGTCCCCCATTAGCTTGATTCCAATGTCTGAATTTCCTTGGTAAGACATGATAAATGAATGACAAATAGTTGTGGAAAAAGTAATATTTAACTTGAAAGACCAAAGCAGGTCTGTCTGAGGTCAGTTGCTGGGAACATGAGCTGGTCACCGACATTAAACCAATTAAGTTAGGTTGATGCAAACTGGGAGTAATTACCAGGTCAACACACCATTGGATATCCAATCTGTGTGAGGGTCCCTGTCACAGTCCACATTTGTGGACAAATCTGAGCTTAACCCCAGTACACATTGGAATTCCTTGAGAAGTGTTTAAAAATCCTGAAGTGCAGGCCACACCCAAACCAGTCAAATCAGATACTCTGGGGCAAATCTCAGGCAACAGTACTTTCTAAAGTTCCCCTGGTGGTTTCAGTATATAGCCAAGAGATAAATTTGCTCCCCAGAGTAAATTTTTACCCATAAGAGACATTTGGCAATACCTGGAGACATTTTTTTTGGTTGCCACAACTACGGGTGGGTGTTACTGGCATTTAGTGGGTAGAGGTTGCATTGTAGGCTGCTGAACATCCTACAATGCAACAAAGAATTATCCAGCCCCAGATGGCAACCATGCCTAAGTTGAGAAACCCTTTTCTAGGCAAATAATCATGGAGAGTGGGACCCTGCATCATTTCTTTAAAAGTCCAAGGCTTTGTCCCAGCAGACTCCCTTGATCAGGATACTGGATGATAAACTATAATTTTGAGCAAAGAAATTCCTCCTCTCTCTTGCTTTCTGAAGACTGAAGATGGCATCTCCTTTACCTCTTCACCTCCCAGAAGAAATGAACTGCATGAAAAAAACCAGGAGACATGAGATGGAAAAATTCACTTCCCTACCTATGTCAATACCCAGCCAGTGTCAGAGCCTTGGAATAGAAACTGGATAACATGTCATTCTCCTCATCCCTGAGTTGGAGCCAGGTCCCACAGTGTGGAGATTTAAGCATAATCCCCTTGAATAAAACTTACTTTTCATATAAAATTTGAAAAGTTATAATTTTTTCTTACTGTGTCTTAGGGCTCATTTGTAGTGTGCTGTTGGACTTTTGTTTGATTATATTCTAGATGGAGAGAGAGTGATGAAAGTCTTCACATAGCATAATGAAATGCCTTGAAAATGATCTGGACTCTCCTGGACAACTTGACACATCTGCCCCAGAATTTTATGGCACGCATTCTCTGAATCGCTCACCTAATTGAGATACTAACTTATAATACTATTTAAATGTGTCATATATTTATACTTTATACCTCAAGGAGAATGCTCTTTAAGAGCAGGGATTCTATAGTCAATATTATTGTAATGGCTATGTGTAGAGTCAGATGGGTGCTAGAGTAAATGGGGGGATACCTTCATAAATTATATGAATATTTAACCACTGTATACCCAAAACTAATATAAAAAATAGCAGGGATTCTACCTTTTATTTTTTGGATAAGGCCTCTTCCACACACACACATCCATCCATTGCACCCATCTTTAGCAGATTGCTTTGCGTGTTTTAGCACAGGAAATAATTGTGTAGAGAAAGAGAAAAATGAAGGAAGGTAGGAAGAGAGTGAGAGAGGAAAGAAAGAGGAAAGAGAGGGAAAGAGACTTGATGTGGGCCCTGATATTTGAATCATGTAACTATAGTAATGTAATGACATTCTATAAGGTGTCTGAACAACCAGAAAACACATGATAAATTTATTACCAAGCATTATATTAGTTACATTAGTTCAAATGTTTCTAGACTTTTTGGACACTCTGGAGTATATTTATTTATATATTTATTTAGACATTTATAAATATACTATTTTCTCTGTGTTTCCAAATAATTTTGGCACTGCAATATATTGTCATATATTTAATATGTTATATATAACTTTTTCAGATTATCTATTGGACTCATTGCTTTAAACTTAGGGGTGTTTCACCTTAGAAGATGTCTGGAGTTTGAAGACAATGGTAGCAAACATATTATTTGAAGTAGAAGCAAACATATTGTTTAAATATATTTTTATCCTATAGGTTCTTGAATCTTTTTGGATACTCTGCATTAAAGAATTAGAAAAAAAATTCCATTTATTTGAGTAGTCATTGCTGCCTTAAGGTTTGGGTGGTGCATGTTTTAAGGGGACCGTATAATGAAACACAGCTTCCATGGACACCTGCTTTGAGACTACCTTTGGAGACTGATTAAAGAAAAGATTTCTGGGCCATACTTCAGACTGGCTAAAGCTGAGTCTTAGATTCTCCATTTTAAACAAGCTTCCCTGGTGATTCTTCTGCACCCAAGAGTTGCTGTGGTAAAAGCAACTGATTTTATAAGTCCCTCATACCACTGCATGACATATGCAGATGTTTGGTGAGTAGTAAACTCAGTAAGTCCCCTTGTAACTAAGGCCAACAAATAAAAAGAGCCAAGTGGAGAGAATAGCCATGGGCACTAGCAATAGCCAGCTCCAAGCCAGGAGCAACCTTTTGGAGTTGCTTTTATGAAGAGGAATTTGCAGTTTGGTTACTAAAGGGATTGGTTGTAATAATAATAATAGTAATAATAACAACAACAACAACAACAACAACAATAAAATAGCTAGCAGCCATTGAGTGCTTATTAAATGTTATATGGTTTATTAAAAAGGTACTATGTTTATTACTAAACAGAATTAAATACGTACTATTACAGGTACATATATCTATCTAATACTCCTGATTTTTCTAAAAGATAAGTACAATTATTATCTCCATTTTGCAGATAAGGAGACCGAGACACAGAAAGGCAATTAGCTCACCCAAAATCACACAGCCAGAAATAAGTAGAGCTGGGGTTTCACTCTCAGGAAGGCCAACCTCAAAATCCACAGGTATGATCACTAAGCCTTGCACCAGACAATATTTGTTCTTCTGAGCCGAAAGAAAAGCTGAATTTGGATTATAAAAACAATAAGGGGTTCTACGGTGAGGAAATGTGGCAGAGTGAGAAATGTCCTCAGATCTCTCCATCTTAAACAACAATACACTGAACATTTAAAACTAAACAAAAAACACCCAAACTGCACACCATCACTCTGAATGAGGGATCTGTGCATAAGTGCAACTACAGGTCAGAACCATGGGTGTCCGGCAGTGAACTGAGAGAAAAAAAGAAGCTGCCTCTCCCAGTCCCCGGAGCTCCTTGCAGGAGGAGGGGGAGGGGAGAAGGTGCGGTGACTTCCCTGATCAGCCTGCCTAGAAGTGCCAGAACTTCTAGCAGCAGGCAGCAGGGCCCAGTTATCAGGGCACAAAGCAGAGAAGCAGGATGGGATAGCAGAGAAACAACAGTTCATTTTTACTGGCCCCAGTTCCAAAACTGAGGCTGAGCTGCAACCTCCAACTCCCAACCAAGAGGGCCCCTCCCCCCATACCCTCTGAGACCAAATACCACAGAGCCCCAGGAGAATCTGAGCAAAAGCTGCCGAACTGAAGCTACCTCTCCCAGGCTCTGGAGCTCCCTGCAGGAGGAGGAGAGAGGGGAGAAGATGCGGCGACTTCCCTGATCAATCTGCCTGGAAGTGCAGGAACTTCTAGCAGCCTGCACCAGGACCCAGTCATTAGGGCAGAAAGCAGAGAAACGGGTTGGGACCGGAGAGAAACAACAGTTGATTTTTACTGACTCCAGTTGCAAATCCGAGGTTGAGCCACAGCCCCCAACTCCCAGTCCAGAGGAGCTCCTCCTCCCACGCACTCCGAGACCGATCTGCTGAGGTCCAGGGGAATCTGAGCAAACGCTACTGAAACTGTTGCTAACACTGGCAGGGACTGAAACTGAGAGTAGCAAGTGTGATTAAATATCTACAAGAAAATAAAAAAAAAGACATTTAGGCTTTATATAAAGCAGGGGTCCAAAAGGCTTAGACACCACTTACTAGAAACCAAAAGAAAGCGTCTTCTTTGCAGCAGGCTAAAGAGCGACCTTTATATAATAAATTTTCTTTCTGGAAAAAAAGCAGAATACATTTTCACTAATGCGCAAGCAGAGAAACAGTCCAGTAAACACCATGAACAACCAAGGTCACAAGGCATCTCAGAAAGAAAGAGAAAAATCCCCAGAAAATAAGCTTACAGACATAGAAATATGCGACATAAATGACAGAGAATTCAGCATGGTACTTCTGAAAAAATTCAATGAGATCCAACACAACTCAAATCAAAAATTTCAAGAATTGAAAAAATAACAAGATAAGCAGAGCAAGGAGATTGAAACCCTCAAAAGAACCAAACAGAATTTCTGGAGATGAAGAACACACTGCAAGAGTTGAAAAATGAAATAGCAAGCTTGGGAAACAGAGTTGACCAAATGGAGAAAAAGATCAGTGATATCGAAGACAGAAATCTAGAAATAAATCAGAAGGAAAAAGAGAGAAACTAAAGAATGAAAATAATAAAAGAGACATACAAGAACTAGCTGATGCCATCAGGAGATAATGGGCATTACTGAAGGCGAAGAAAAGGAACAGGGACTAGAAACATTTTCAGAAACATAATTGACGAGAATTTCCTAAATCTAAGGAATGAGCTGGAGCTTGGAATTTGAGGAGTCAACAGAACACCCAATTATCTCAACCCAAAAAAGGCCTTCGCCAAGACACATTGTATTAAAATTATCAAATATCAACGACAAAGACAGAATTCTCAGGGCAGCCAGGGAAAAAAAGATGGTAACATATAAAGGAAAACCCATTAGATTATCCTCAGACTCCTCAGTGCAAACCTTACAAGCCAGAAAGAAATGGAATCAAATATTTAAACTATTAAGTGAAAGGAACAACTAGCCTAGAATAACGTATTCAGCTAAGCTCACAAGGCCTGCACTACAGGAAATATTGAAAGATGTCGACTCATCTAAAACAACAAACAAGCAAACAAACAAACAAACAAACAAACAAACAAAACATAATTAGGAGTAAAGTGACTATTAGGCAAATCAAAGTAGAAGAGTGCAACCCTTACTAAGAACAGGGCATTATGAGCTTCAATAATAATAAGAGAATTGCTATAGCAAGATAGTAATGAATGTTCAGCATACATAGGGACAAATTGGATAACAATGACTGAAAAGGGGAGCATTCGAAAATCCAAATTCTCAAGGGGGAAAGGAATAAGGTACATGGTGAAGAAAATGGACGACTGTATATATAAACTATCCTTTTCATGTTTGTAATGGTAACCACACACCAAAGATTTTGAACTGAAGTATATAACGTAAAACAAGAAAAACCAGAGGCAAAACCCACAGAATTGAATTAAAATAAAGAAAACAGAAACACAAGAACAAGAAAGCAATGGAAAACCGAGCTATCAGAAAGCAAAAGAGAAAATGGCTATAAGAAGATCTCATATTTCAATAATCACCCTAAATGTAAATGGACTGAATTCACCAATAAAAAGGTACAGAGTTGCAGAATGGATCAAAAAACAAAACCCAACCATATGCTTCCTCCAAGAGACATATCTAAGCTCCAAAGATAAATATAGACTCAAAGTGAAAGGGTGGAAAATGATATTTCAAGCAAATGGCATTCAAAGAAAAGCAGGAGTAGCAGTACTAATATCGGAAGATATAGACTTCACAATAAAAAAGGTAAAGAACGATACTGAGGGACACTTCATAATGATAAAGGGAATCATGCACCAAGAAGATATAACAATTATTAATATCTATGATCCCAATCACAGAGCCCAGAAATATATAAAGCAATTACTAACAGAACCAAAGGGAGAAACAGACCAACACATGATCATAGTAGGGGAACAAAATACCCCTCTGTTGGATATGGACAAATCATTCAAACAGAAAATCAATACAGAAACAACATCTTTAAATGACACATTAGTCCAACTAGACATAACTGACATTTACAGAGCCTTCTATTACAAAACAGCTGCTTATACATTCTTCTCTAGTGCACATGGAACATTCTGAAAGATCGACCGCATACTGGGACAGA
Source organism: Pteropus medius (assembly GCF_902729225.1). Classification (NCBI taxonomy): domain Eukaryota; kingdom Metazoa; phylum Chordata; class Mammalia; order Chiroptera; family Pteropodidae; genus Pteropus; species Pteropus medius. The sequence goes on along the minus strand of NW_024353907.1, from coordinate 2,102,295 downwards.
GAAAAAGCCTCAACAAATATAACAGGGCTGAAATTATACCAACCATATTTTCTGATCATAATGCTTCGAAACTAGAGATCAACTATAAAAAGAAATCGGAAAGAACAACAGATACATGGAGATTAAACAACATGCTACTGATGAATAACTGTCAGGGGAGAAATAAAACGAGAGATCAAGAGATACATAGAAATGAATGGTAATTATAGTACAACATATCAAAACTTTTGGAACATGGCAAAAGCGGTCATAAGAGGAAAGTTCATATCATTACAAGCCTATCTCCAAATGCAAGAATGAGCCTCCAAAAAGCAACCTAATGCTTCATCTTAAAAAAACTAGAAAAGGAAGAATGAACGAAGCCTAAAGTCAGCAGAAGGAAAGAAATCGTCATCATTAGAGCATAAATAAATGAAATTAAAAACAAATAAACAAAAAAACAATAGAAAAAATGAATACAACAAGGAGCTGGTTCTTTGAGAAGGTTAATAAAATCGAGAAACCTCTAGCTAGACTCACTAAAGAAAAAAGAGAAAGGACACAAATAAAAAAAATCAGGGATTAAAGAGGGGAAATTACGACTGACATCACAGAAATACAAAGGATCATGCAAGAATACCATGAAAAAGTATATAACGCCAAATTTAATAACATAGAAGAAATGGACCAGTACTTAGAAAAATACAATCTTCTTAGACTGAATCAAGAAGGTCTGGAAAATCTAAATAGACCAATCAGCAGTATGGAAATTGAAACAATCATCAAAATCCTACCAAAAAGTAAAAGTCCAGGACCAGATGGCATCACCAGTGAATTCTACCAAACATTCAAAGAAGATTTAATACCTATTCTCCTCAAACTCTTCCAAAGAATCAAAGAGGAGACAATACTTCCCAACTCATTTTATCAGGCCAATGTGACCCTGATACCAAATATTGGTAAAGCTAACACGAAAAAAAAACCTATAGACCAATATCACTCATAAACATAGATACAAAAATCCTAAAGAAGATACGAGTGAATCGAATACAGCAACATATTAAAAAGATTATACACCACAATCAAGTGGGCTTCATCCCTGAGGCACAGGGATGGTTCAGCATATGCAGAGCGATTAATGTGATATACCACATAAATAAATTAAAAAATAAGAATCATATGATCATATTAATAGATGAAGAAAAAGCCTTCAACAAGATACAGCATACATTTATGATCAAAACACTTCACAAAATCGGTATAGAAGGAAAGTACCTTAACATAATAAATGCCACATATGACAAACCCTCAGCCAACATTATACTTAACAGTGAAAAACTAGAAACCTTCCCTCTGAGATCAGGAACAAGGCAAGGATGTCCACTATTGCCACTGTTATTCAGTAGAACATTGGAGGTCCTAGAGAGTGCAATCAGATAAGAGAAAAATAGAAAAGGCATCCAAATAGGAAACAAAGAAGTCAAACTGTCACTATTTGCAGATGACATGATTCTCTATAGAAAACCCTAAAGACTCCACAAGAACACTACTAGAAACAAAAAACAAATACAGTAAAGTTTCTGGATACAAAATCGACATTCAAAAATCCATAGCGTTCCTATACTGTAATAGTGAAGTGTCAGAAAAAGAAGTAGAAAAAGTAACTGCTTTTGCAATTACAACAAAAAGAATTAAATACTTAGGAATAAATTTAACAAAACATGTGAAGGACCTATATAATGAAAACTACAAGACCTTGTTCAAAGAAATCAAAGAAGATACAAAGAAATGGAAAGATATTCGGTATTCTTAGTTGGAAGAATCAATATAGTTAAAATGACCATAGTACCTAAAGCATTATACAGATTTAATGCAACCCTCATCATAATTTAAAGAAATAGAACAAAAAATTTTCAGATTTGTATGGAAGCACAAAAGATCCTGAATTGCCAAAGCCATCTTCAGATAAAAGAACGAGGCTGGAGGCATCACTCTGCCTGACTTCAAATTATACTACAAAGCGACATTAATCAAAACGGCATGGTACTGGCAGAAAAACAGACACAAGGACCAATGGAACAGAATTGGAACTCCAGAAGTCAACCCATATTTATATGGGCAAATAATTTTCGACCGAAAAGCCAAAAACATACAATGGAGAAAGGAAAGCCTGTTCAATAAATGGTGCTGGGACAACTGAAAAGCCACCTGCAAAAGAATGAAACTAGACTATTGGCTATCACCACACACCAAAATTAACTCGAAATGGATTAAGGACCTGAATATATGACCTGAAATAATAAAATGCATAGAAGAAAACCTGGGAACTAAACTCAAAAACCTTGGACTTAAAGAGGATTTTATGCATTTGACCTCAAAAGCAAGGGAAATAAAAGCTAAGAAATTATTTGGACTACATCAAACTAAAAAGCTTCTGCTCAGCAAAAGAAATCATCAACAAGGTAAAGAGACAACCATCTGAATGGGAAAATGTATTTGCAAGCAACGCCTCTGATAAGGGCCTAATATCCAAAATATGCAAAGAACTCATGCAACTAAATAACAACAAAAATAACCCCACAAATGATCCAATCAAGAAATGGGCAGAGGACCTGAACAGACACTTTTCCATAGAGTACATACAAAAGGCCAACAAATATATGAAAAGATGCTCCCACATCGCTAGCTATTAGGGAAATGCGAATCAAAACCACTATGAGATATCATCTCACACCTGTTAGAATAGCTATAATCAATGGGACAAGTAATAAGAAATGTTGGAGAGTTTGCAGAGAAAAAGAAACCCTCATCTACTGTTGGTGGGACTGCAAATTGGTACAGCCACTATGGAAAACAGTATGGAGGTTCCTCAGAAAACTAAGAATTGATCTACCATACGATCCAGCAATCCCTCTACTGTGTATTTACCTCAAAGTCTTGAAAACCCATATCTGAAAAGATATTTTCACACTGATGTTCCTAGCAGCATTATTCACGGTGGCCAGGACTTGGAAGCAACCGAAGTGTCCTATGATAGATGATTGGCTAAAGAAGCTGTGATACATATATACAATGGAATATTACTCAGCCATAAGAAGAGATGAAATGCTGCCATTTGCGACAACCTGGATGGACCTAGAGATAATCATGCTAAGCGAAATAAGCCAGACTGAAAAAGTTGAAAATCACATGATATCACTTATATGTGAAATATAAACCTAAACACAACAAATGAACAGGACAAACAGAGACTCGTGGACACGTACTACAGACTAGTGGTTACCTGAGGGTAGGGTGTGGGGGAGGAGGGGTTAGGCAGATGGGGTAACAGGGGTCAAATATAGGGGAATAATTGGAGGGTGAAGTGGATAAGGGGGATTAAATATCTGGTAGCTGAAGGAAACTGGACTTTGGGTGGTAAGCACACAATAAAATATACAGATGTCAATTTATAATGTACACCTGAAAATTATATAATTGTATTAACCAATGTTACCCCAAAAAACTTAATAAAAAATAATTACAATAATAATAAAAAATATCTCACAAGGAGCTGCTGATACAGATGACATCAGTGCCTCTCACAGACCTCATGTGGAATGAAAAAATCCAGACACAAAAGAGTATCACACCATATGATTCCATTTATAAGAATTTTCAGAAAAGCCAAAACAAATATATGGGGATAAAAGTCAGAATACTGGTAGCCTCTGTGGTGGGGAGAATTGACCAAAGAGGGATATAAGTTCACTCTCTGTAGCATTAAAAATGGTCTGTTTCTTGACTGTGGTATGGGTTACACAGGTTTATACATGTGTCAAAATTCATCTAATTGAACACTTAAGATATGTGTATTTTACTGTACAATATGTCTCAATAAAAATTTCAAAAATTCATATCTCATTGGGCTGCTGTGAATAATGAATGAGATAATATAAAGAAAATGTCTTCTGGTAGAGTACTTAAGTACACAGTAGGTGTTCAAGAAATGATGGCTAAAACACATTCTTCAATGTAATGGATTTCAGAAATCTTAATAAGTCTGCATCTTTCAGAAATTCAAGAAGCATTCAAAGCAGGTGCAGACATTGGAGATTTTCTGCTTCTTTCTTCAATAGCCTACTTGTAGACTCCTCACCACCACAGCACCCTGGCCTCACTGAGCAGGCAGATGGGTATTATCCAAGGAAGCTGGCTGCAGGCAAAGACTCATAGGTACATGGTCCTGAGATAGCCCTAGGCAGGGTTGCTGTCCCCAGGAGGCTGAGGAGGGGCCCCGCTAGGAAAGGATTCCCAGTCCAGAGGAAAGTCCCATCTGGGACCCCAGGGAGAGACTAAACTAGAGAGTAGAGTAAGGGGGCAGGTCAAGGACATGGCTTCTGTAACTCAGTGTCAAGCCAGGGCCTGAACAGGAGACACAGTCCAGCTCCTAGGACAAGGCAAGAGGAAAATAAAGGTCTTTTTGAGTACCTAGCCAGAGCATTAGGCTCGTCCCAGCCTCTGGGGTAAAATCAAGCCTGGTTGAATCAAGCTAGCTCTGCTACCGCTTCAGCTATTTAAAATTGTCCTGGGTTGAACACTAGAGCAACTCTTCTCAAAGGTTAATGTGACATAAATTGCCTGAGGGTCTGGTTAAAATGCAGATTCTGATTCAGTAGATCTGGGATGAGGCCTGAAATTCTGAATTTCTATCAAGCTTCTGGGTGATGTCCATGCTTTTTAAATCCACAGATTACACTGAGGCTACCAAAAACTTCCTAGAAGAAGCACTGTGTGGCAGCAGTTAGGTAACAAAGATGACTCATTGATCTCTTCAAATGTCTGCTTCCTCTGACTCTGGGCTCAGATGGAGAAGGAAATAATAACTCCCCCCAACACATGCAGACACAGACATGCACAAACACAAACACACGTGCACACTTGCGTGCATGCACACACACACCATTAAAACCATGGAAGTCAATTTTCTATGAGGCATTCTAAGAGTTTAAAACACTTCCATAGATGGTGTTACAAAGAGATTTATAGCTTTTAATCTTCTCATATAGCACAACTGCTAAATACACTATAATATATGTGACAGGAATTAGTCCAGAATTTATTTAAGACTTTATCCCTACAGTTCATATGTCAAAAGACTGCCATTTCCAATTATTTATTAGAAATGTGATGTTTTTCAAGGTGGATGCATTACTCTTGTTATCTGCTTTCAATTAGCTGAGAATTTACTATGCTTGGCCAAATTGTCCATCTATCAGCAAATTCCAGATTCCTGGCAGTCTGATTACCTTCCCAGGGTTCTTCCTTTATAGTTAAAGTAAATGAGTCTGTCTATATCTCATGCTTGCTTGTTATGAAAGGAAACAGAATAGGTTTTGGAATTGAAGAAGGAGGAAGAGGAGAAGGAAAGAAAAAGCCTCAAGCAATAAGGAAATATTGTAGAGATAAATACCTACCCTTAAACCAAAAATTACTCCACACTAGAGTTTTTTCAGCCATATCAAAAGCCAGCAGTTTGGAAGTGCCTTTGGCAAAGAGTTGAAGGACTTTAACCTGGTACATCGTTTCTTGCTGTGGGACCTGGTGTAATAGGAGAAGCATGAGTTTTGGAAACAGTGAAGTCTGGCTCTGAATTCCAGCTTAGCCACTTAAAACTGGGGCACCTGGGGTAAGTTATCCAACCTCCGTTTTAAACACTCTGTTTCTTCTTTTGTAAAATCATGACAATAGGACTAACCTGGAGATTTATCATGAATTCAAATGAAATGGTGTTTATGTAACAATGATGTCAGCTAAGGTAACCCTGCCCTTGGGTTTCAAACGACGTTTGTTCAAACTGCATCCAGTGTGTGCAGGGGACCCCAAATCACTACCAGTCTTTCTGGAAACTTGAGGAGATTAAGGATAAAGGGATGTGGGTAGTTAATGTTTGTCCCAGAAATGGCTAGCCACAAGCTCTTTCCTCTCCTGAAGTAGTCCTGTTCTGGATTTCCTACTGTATGTGCAACATAAGTCTTCACACACATCCAAAAACCAACTCACTCACACAGGGTCATGGGTGTGTAGCATATATTATTACTCATGGTCTGAGGAGCAAGAGGAGGCTTACCATGTAGCAATTCACACACTTAAAATTGGATGTTTGCCACCTTGCACTTACAAACTTCTATAACCATTTTTGTTAACTATAATTCCAGCTGTCAAATCCATGACTTAGCCCTCTTTCAATCTTCTCTCTATCTCTGTCTTTCTCTTCCCCTTCTTTTTTGGTGGGAGGGGGCAATAAAACAAAACCTAAACTCCCTTGTATCTCTTTACTCATATCTGTGTAGCCCTCTCTTGGGGCTGACTTCACTTTTGGAAGCCCACCTTGGACCCGAGTCTTGACATCTCATCGACTCTTCAAAGTGCTATTTCAGGGAAAAATAATCCCTCACTCTGAGGGATGTCTGTCTGAGTTGTTTGATGACTATATTAGAATCCTACATCAGTTAGATACACACAGTGCAAGCTAGATGCAAGGCACATGGTACTCAACAAAGGTAATTCATAAAATCCTCTTTCAGTTCAAGGTCCTTGAGTTTAGTTCTCATGTTTTCTTCTATGCATTTTATTGTTTCAGGTCTTATATTCAGATCCTTAATCCATTTCGAGTTAATTTTGGTGTATGGTGATAGCCAATAGTCTAGTTTCATTTTTTTGCAGGTGGCCTTCCGATTTTCCCAGCACCGTTTATTGAAGAGGCTTTCCTATCTCCATTGTATGTTTTTTGGCTTTTTTGTCGAAAATTATTTGCCCATGTAAATATGGATTGACTTCCGGAGTTCTGATTCTGTTCCACTGGTCTGTGTGTCTGTTTTTCTGCCAATACCATGCCGTTTTGATTACTGTCGCTTTGTAGTATAATTTGAAGTCAGGCAGAGTGATGCCTCTGCCTCATACTTTTTTCTCCGGATGGCTTTGGCAATTTGGGGTCTTCTGTGCTTCCATAAAAATCTGATGATTTTTTGTTCTATTTCTTTAAAAAATGCCAATGGGATTTTGATGGGGATTGCATTAACTCTGTAATAATGTTTTAGGTAATATGGTCATTTTAACTATGTTGATTCTTCCAACTAAGAACACCGAATATCTTTCCATTTCTTTGTATCTTCTTCGATTTCTTTTAACAGGGTCTTGTAGTTTTCATTATATAGGTCCTTCACATGTTTTGTTAAATTTATTCCTAAGTATTTAATCCTTTTTGTTGTAATTGCAAAAGGAGTTATTTTTTTCTACTTCTTTTTCTGACACTTCATTATTACAGTATAGGAACGCTATGGATTTTCGAATGTCGATTTTGTATCCAGAAACTTTACTGTATTTGTTTTTCGTTTCTAGTAGTGTTCTTGTGGAGCCTTTAGGGTTTTCTATAGAGAATCATGTCATCTGCAAATAGTGACAGTTTGACTTCTTTGTTTCCTATTTAGATACCTATTATATCTTTCTCTTGTCTGACTGCACTCTCTAGGACCTCCAATGTTCTACTGAATAACAGTGGCAATAGTGGACAGCCTTGCATTTTTCTGACCTTAGAGGGAAGGTTTCTAGTTTTTCACCATTAAGTATTATGTTGGCTGAGGGTTTGTCATATATGGCATTTATTATGTTAAGGTAATATCCTTCATACCGATATTATGAAGTGTTTTGATCTAAATGGATCCGGTATCTTGTCGAAAGCTTTTTCTGCATCTATTGATATAATCATATGATTCTTATTTTTAAATTTCTTTATGTGGTGCATCGCATTAATTGATTTGTGTATGTTAAACCATCACTGTGCCCCTGAGATGAAGCCCACTTGATCGTGGTGTATAATCTTTTTAATGTGTTGCTGTATTCGGTTCGCTAGTATCTTATTTAGGATTTTTGCATCTGTGTTCATGAGAGATATTGGTCTATAGTTTTCTTTTTTGTCTTAACCTTATCAGATTTTGGTATCAGAGTCATATTGGCCTGATAAAATGAGTTGGGAAGTATTGCCTCCTCTTCTATTTTTTGGAAGAGTTTGAGAAGAATAAGTATTAAATCTTCGAATGTTTGGTAGAATTCACTGGTGAAGCCATCTGGTCCTGGACTTTTACTTTTTGGTAGGATTTTGATGATTGTTTCAATTTCCGTCCTGCTGATTGGTCTATTTAGATTTTTCAGACCTTCTTGATTCAGTCTAGGAAGATTGTATTTTTCTAAGTACTGGTCGATTTCTTCTAGGTTATTAAATTTGGTGTTATATACTTTTTCATAGTATTCTTGTATGATCCTTTGTACTTTTGCGATGTCAGTCATAATTTCCCCTCTTTCACCTCTGATTTTGTTTATTTCTGTTCTTTCTCTTTTTTTTCTTTAGTGAGTCTAGCCAGGGGTTTGTCAATTTTATTAACCTTCTCAAAGAATCATCTCTTTGTTGCATTTATTTTTTCTTTTTGTTTGTTTGTTTGTTTGTTTGTTTCCATTCCATTTATTTCTGCTCTAATTTTGATGATTTCTTTCCTCCTGCTGATCTAGGCTTCATTTGTTCTTCCTTTTCTAGTTTTTTAAGATGAAGAGTTAGGTTGTTTATTTGGGCTCATTCTTGTTTTGGGAGATAGGCCTGTAATGATATGAACTTTCCACTTTTGACTGCTTTTGTCATGTCCCAAAGTTTGGTATCTTGTACTATCATTATCATTTCTTTCTATGTATCTCTTGATCTTTCTTTTTATTTCTGGTATCTGACCCAGTTATTCTTCAGTAGCATGTTATTTAATCTACATGTATTTGTGGTTCTTCCCGCTTTCTTTTTGCAGTTGATCTCAGGTTTCAAAGCATTATGATCAGAGCATATGGTTGGTATAATTTCAATCCTCTTATATTTGTTGAGGTTTTTTCCGTGTCCCAGTATGTGGTCAACCCTTGAGAATGTTCCTTGTGCACTAGAGAAGAATGTATAAGCAGCTGTTTTGGGATGGAAGGCTCTGTAAATATCAATTATGTCCAGTTGGTCCAATGTGTCATTTAAGGATGTTATTTCCTTATTGAATTTCTGTTTGGATGATCTGTCCCTATCCGACAGTGAGATATTTTGGTCCCTTACTACGATAGTGTTTTGGTCTGATTGTCCCTTTCGTTCTGTTAGTAATTGCTTTACATATTTCAGGGCTCCCTGATTGGGAGCATAGATATTATTAAGTGTTATGTCTTCTTGGTGCATGATATCCTTTATCATTATGAAGTGTCCCTCAGTATCTTTCTTTACTTTTTTTCTTTTGAAGTCTACTTAATGTGATATTAGTACTGCTACTCCCACTTTTCTCTGAATGCCATTTGCTTGAAATATCATTTTCCACCCTTTCACTTTGAGTCTATATTTATCTTTGGAGCTGAGATGTGTCTCCTGGAGGCAGCATATGGTTAGGTTTTGTTTCTTGATTCAGTGTGCAACTCTGTTCCTTTTTATTGGTGAATTCAGTCCATTTACATTTAGGGTGATTATTGAAATATGAGGTCTTCTTATAGCCATTTTCTCTTTTGCTTTCTGGTAGCTCGGTGTTTCCATTGCTTCCTTGTCCATGTGTTTCTGTTTTCTTTATTTTGTTTGGCTTTTGTGGGTTTTGCCTCTGGTTTTTCTTGTTTCATGTTATATATTTCAGTTTAGAATCTTTGGTGTGTGGTTATCATTACGAATATGTAAAGGATAGTTATATATATATAGTCATCCATCTTCTTCTGCACGTGCCTTATCTCCATTCCACTTTGCGAATTTGGAACTTTGAATCCTCCCCTTTTCAGTCATTGTTATCCAATTTGTCCCTATGTATGCTGAATGTTCATTACTATCTTGCTATAGCAATTCTCTTATTATTATTGAAGCTCATTATGCCCTGTTCTTAGTAAGGGGTGCACTCCTCTGCTTTGATTTGCCTGGTAGTCACTTTACTCATAATTATGTATTTTTTATTTTTTTTTTTGTCATTTGTTTTAGGTGAGCTGACCCCTTTCAGTATTTCCTGTAATAATACAGTCCTCGTAGTGAAGAAGTCCCTCAATTTTTGTATGTCTGGACAGGTCTTAATTTCTCCTTCGTATCTAAAGGAGAGCTTAGCTGGATACATTGTTCTAGGCTGGTAGTTCCTTTTACTTACTAGTTTAAATATTTGATTCCATTCGTTTCTGGTTTGTAAGGTCTGTGTTGAGAAGTCTGAGGATAATCTAATGGATTTCCTTTATAAGTTACCGTTTTCTTCCCCCTAGCTGCCCTGAATACGCAGTCTTTGTCATTGATTTTTGATAATTTTAATTCACTATGTCTTGGTGAAGGCCTTTTTGGGTTGAGATAATTGGATGTTCTGTTGACTTCTTGAATTCCAAGCTCCAGCTCATTCCTTAGATTTGGGAAATTCTCGTCAATTATTTGTGTGAAAATGCTTTCTAGTCCCTGCTCCTTTTCCTCGCCTTCATGAATGCCCATTATTCTTATGTTTCCTCTCCTGATGGTATCAGCTATTTCTTGACTTTCTCTTTCATTCTTTTTCATTCTTCAGTTTCTCTCTTCTTCTTTCTGATTTATTTCTAGATTTCTGTCTTCGATATCACTGATCCTTTTCTCCATTTGGTCGACTCTATTTCCCAAGCTTGCTATTTCATTTTTCAACTCTTGCAGTGTATTTTTCATCTCCAGAAGTTCTATTTGGTTCTTTTCGAGGGTTTCAATCTCCTTGCTCTGCTCATCTAGTTGTTTTTTCAATTCTTGAAGTTGTTGATATGACTCATTCGGAACTCAGTGAGTTTTTTCTGAAGTACCATCCCGAATTCTCTGTCATTTAAGTTGCATATTTCTATGTCTGTAAGCTTATTTTCTGGAGATCTTTCTCTTTCTTTATGAGATGCCTTGTCACCTTGGTTGTTAATGCTGTTTATTGGACTATTTCTCTGCCTGGGCACTAATAGAATTGTATTCTGCTTTTTTTTTTTTCTGAAAGAAAATTTAATATATAAACGTCTCTCTTTAGCCTGCTGCAAAGAAGGCGCTTTTCTTTTGGTTTCCAGTAGGTGGCATCTAAGCCTTTTGGATCCCTGCTTTATATAAAGCCTTAAAAGTGCCTTTTTATTTTCTGATAGATATTTAACCACACTTGCTACCCTCAGTTTCAGTCCCTTTCAGTGTTAGCAACAGTTTCGGTAGCTTTTGCTCTGATTCCCATGCGGCTCCGTGATGTTTGCTATTAGAGGATATGGGGGGAGGGGCCCTCTGGGTTGGGAGTTAGGGGCTGCACCTCAGTCTCCATTGTGCAACTGCGGCCAGTAAAAATCAACTGTTGCTTCTCTGCCGTCCTGCTTCTCTGCATTCTGGCCTGATGACTGGGCCCTGCCACAGGCCGGCCGTGGGGAGCTCACAGCTTTCCTAGACAGCGCTGTTCATGGATCTCGCCACGCCTTTTACCCTCTCCCTCCTCCTACAGGGAGCTCTGGTAGCTGTGATAGGCAGCTTCTTTATTTCTCCCAGTCCACTGCCCATCACCTGGTGTTCTGACCTGTGGTAGCTCTTATGAGCAGATCCTGCACTCCGATATGCTGGTGTGCATTTTGGGTGTTTTTTGTTGAGCTTTAAATGTTCAGCTTATTCTTGTGTCAAGGGGAGAGATCTGGGGATGTCTCTCACTCCGTCATATTTTCAACGATCCTCCTTTACATCCTAGAATATGAGGAAATAAAAACCATAGAAATAACTGCTGTTTTAGTCTGGCCACAAGCGCTTGTGCAATTAGTATGTACACTGTCCTTTTTTGACCTTAGCCTTGTCATTTTTTGTGAGTTATTTTAATCCTCATGTTACCTGTAAGTAAATGGAAGATTGGGAAAAAAATAGCTAACTTGTCCTGGTTATATGAGAAGATACTGATCTGGTATTAGAATACAGCTTAGTCTGTCTTAAGAGCCATCTCAACTCCCCTTTAGGTTACACTACACCTAATATTTTGATTGTGTTTTTCGAAATGCATTCTACTCTATTGTTCTCTGCATTTGAAAACTTTTTTTTTTAATTCTCACTGATGGCTGCCTTGTCCTGACTTTTGTTAATGAGTTTGTTCTCACCTGTATAGGCTTATGATGTCATCCATTGAATGGGATCTTCAGAAGGAATTTCATCCAGGTGTCCTTGGAGGAAGTGTTTTACCCTTCTGGGTAAAGCCTGTGCCAGAGCAAAGGTGGAGCCCCTCAGAGATGGAAACTGCCTCCTTGAGGTGAGATTAGAGGATGTGATGGTTAATTTTATACGTCAATTTTACTGGGCCATGGATTGTCCAGATATTTGGCTAAACATTATTTCTGAATATGTCTGTGAGGGTGTTTTCAGAAAAGATTAACATTTGAATCAGTGGGAAGAGCAAAACAGATTCTCCTCCCCAATGTGGGCGGGCATTTTCCATCTGTTGAAAGATCTGAAAAGAACAAAATAGTGTTGGAAGGAAGAATTTTCCTCTTCTGCTTGAATGAGCTGAGACATCAGCCTTCTCCTTGCCCTTGAATTGGGACTTATACCACTGGCTGGCTGGTTCTCAGGCCTTCAGACCTGGATGTCAACTTACGCCATTAGTTCTCCTGGGTCTCCATCTGCCAATTGTAGATCTTGGGATTTCTCAGCCTTTATGATTTTGTGAGCCAATTCCACATAATCTCTTTATATTTGTATCTATATCTATCTATATCTATATATCTATCTATGCCTGTATCTCCTGTTTCTTTCTAGTTCTGTTTCTCCTGAGAACCTTTATAATACAGAAGAGATTTGGATAGCCTATTGATTTTGTTCCAACCATTTTGCCAACATTTCCTGAGAAGAGAGATCTTTATTTGACAGAAAAGAACCGAAATTCCCACATCATTACCTTCACAGAGTTTGCAGGATAATCAAATGGGAAAAGAATGTAAATCTGATTTACAAATGTAAAGTGCTTTGCAAAACTAAGCCATTGTTGCAATTCTTCACTCTTGGGTTCTAGGTTGCTTCAAAATGAAACTTAAGCCAAAAAATAAAATAAAATAAAAAAAATAAGGTAGAGCCAATCCTCCATCTGGAAAGAACAAAAAGAACAATTTGATTACAATGCTGGTTCTATGTGATTTTTTTTTTCCACTCTTGGACCTTCTTTTCATGAATAGAAATATTTACATTTTATTGCTTTTAACTCCTAAAGTTATCCTTTATTGCTAGGATATCTTTCCCCCAAAGTTATCCTAGCGAATTAGTTTGAACTTTTTAAATGGAGAGGACAGAAATGCAGAATATATCAAAATAATTATTAAAGAATTAGTTATACAAGAGTTGCTTTCTCACACCATTCCAGGGAATGGAAAGAATAAAAAGATCTGCAATTTGGGTTGCATAGAAGAAAAACCTTCCTGATAGAGCTATTTAATCAGAATAGATTAATATTAGGAGCACGCTTGGTGTTTTTTTTCTTTCAATTTGCAATAGTCGAACATCTCCAATAAGATTAAACCTGTAATTTTTAAGACACCATTATTAAAATATTTTTATTTTTTTTAGCTATTGTAAAACTCTTAGTTTCTTTCATTTTCCATAATAGATTTTTATAGTTAGACTGTTAAATCATCTCTACTGCTTTTTATGCAGACTTTCTGAATTTTTAAATGGTAGAAATCAGAAGGGAGTACTCTACAGTGAAAGAATTCTTTTAGACCCTGTATGCAATATTCCTGCTTATATGATTTCTCTTGGACCTTGATTAAATGACAGAGCTATTTAGTTAACATGTTTAGAAGTTAAATCTGCAAGTATTTTCATCATATATAGGCATAGTTGTATTGAATTTTATTGTATTGAATCTTAGTGATTACCTTTGCTTAGTTTTACTAGGGGCTTTCGATACTGTAGTCCTCAGATTACATGGCAGCTTCTTCCCTGAAATTCCCTATTCACAGAATATCATTATGTGTAAACATCTTGAACAGATGTATTGTTCTATCCACCAGATTAATGATGGAAAGGCTAAAATGTAATGGATCCAAGACTGACCTTCAGGGCCATTACTGAAATGTGAAGTTTCATACTACTCTCTCATTGGTGGTAGAGTACAGTTTTTAAGAGCATTGTGTTTATTTGTTGAGTTTTGGGCAAACTATGTGGTAGCTCCTAATGGACAATTTAGATGAAGATGTTCTATAAATGTCATATCCTTGTGCTGTTTCCAAAATGTCAGAAGGCAGAGTAGTATAAAGGCTTGGATGAACAGACATAGGGCTTAAAAGCAGGCTCTGCCACTTACCAGCTGAGAGACAGTGGGAGAGCCATTTAGGTTCTCTGAGCATCATTTTTTTTCATCAATAAAATGGAGATAATAATAGCAACTCCACAAAGTTGTCAGGATTAATGATATTTGTAAAGTGCTTGTCATATGTAAGAGACTGCTATTTGGTGACTACACCATTCATAATGAGTCTCTGAGTATGAACTTTAAGATTGATCCCTTTCCCAAAGCTGTGTGGTTTGGATTACATGGGTTTTTCCAGTTTGCTAATGAATCTGTTGCTACAAACAAAATCAAAGGCTCTTTAAAGTCAAGAGCAATACACATATTGTCTAGCAGTGATTTAGGATACAAAGCTATAAAGATTACTTTCCTGTATCCATTTTCTTTTTAGAACTTATCAGTTTATCTTGCTCTTATTTTATTTTTATATTTTCAAAAAAAAAAAAGAAATGACATGTGTAGTTCTGTCACTTCTGGGGCCATTCCTTTTCAGTTTTTTGTTTTGTGAGAGTTGAATATGTGCTTTTATTATTCCCATACCTTTTTCAGTCTAGACCTCCTGCCTGGTGGTGAGACAGTCACTTTCTTATCCTGGAATGAGGTAACAGGTATGGCCCATTCCCATATGACTAGAACATTATATAATGATTTTGTCCATACACACCACCACAACATATTGCTATTATCCTCTCCATCAAGCATGACTTATCCTTGTTTCCAGTTGGATAATTTCTCATTCATGGGCAGTATGATCTACTTTAAATTGTTAGTAAAGACCTGTTAAATACGGACTTATCTGATGGCAAACCATTATCCCTACAGTTGGCATAGTTAGAAAGCCCTGGAATGGTTAAAAAAGACACTTTATGTTATCACAACGAACTATCCCCTTTCAAATGTGAATTACAGAAATGGTGGGTCCAGGGAGTGGGAAACATGTTATATGTTTGCAACAAACTAATATATGTATGCAACAAGCTAAATTTGATTTGAATCTGAACTTTGACATTGTTTCAATGGATTCAGGCAGCTTAAAAAGTCATAAACAAAGGATGCTGGAATAAAGTGTCTGCTTAAGTTCACTTTTCCTTGGTTTTCTAATTTATGAGAGAGACATCTCTGTGTTTATGCTTTCTTAGAGTCTTTATCATTTGGAAATATATATGGAAATATTTACAGATAAGAGGATCTTATATCTTGATGATCTTTCAATTTGCTGCAAAATAATATGGGAGAGGAAGAAGTGAGTGGGGGTATAGATAGAAGAAGATGAAAGAAGAGTTGTAATTGTTAATGTTGGGTAATAAGGGCTCATTATAATATTCTCTTTACTTTTGTATTCATTTAAAGTTTTTTCATAATAATAAAAAAGGTGAATCAAGACATCATGGGATCCTAAATCTCAAGACAGAAAGTAAAATCAAGAAATAGATGTATGATTTAAGTATGAAGTACTGTGATAAGCATCATATTTAAATTATATTTAATATTTCATATATGTTTAGACAAAGAGGTGGATTAATTCAGTAGAAAGTGTTTTAAAAAAAACTTGAAAGACTTTGTTCAATGTTCTGAAATTGTTTACTTGGCAGAGCCTGACTCTGAACCCAAGTCTTTGTGCCTTAAGATTTATACTTTTAACCCCCAAGTGATATGACTATTGTGTCCAAGTGTAGGAGAAGTGAAGAATTAAAAAACAAAAAATTATTTATTGGTCGGTGTCTTTGTGCCAGTCACTTTACACACATATTATCTCATTTTAATGCTTACTTTAAACTTGGAGGTAGGCATTATTATCTCTACTGTATAGATGGTGAAACTGAAGCTGAGAAAAACAAAATAACTTTCTCAGAGTCACATAACCAATAAGTAAAGGACCTGGGATATTCACCTAATTCAGTCTGATATCAGTACATCTTGGAGTCACTCTCAGAACAGAAAAATAAGTGTAAACGGGAAATAACAATTAGCGTGATCATATGGCCATTGACGCTTATGTATATAAGCTACCTTTAAAGGGTGAGGGAAGATCCTACCTTCATTTCAACAAACTAGAAAACTCCAAAATTCTGTTTTAACATAGTCTTTGTAGCGAATGCTTTTAGTGTTTACATTGCATTGCTTGTAGTGGACAGTTTCCAGATACATTGACAGAATCCAACCGCAAGTATCAGCCAATTCTGTTTTCAGAAACTCTATTTTTGGGGAGCTAGAGTGTGTGTGTGTGTGTGTATGTGTATGAATTAAAACTTTGGAGGGTAAGGGGAGGACTCTGCAATGATAGATGGCAGTCAGGAGATAAATGCTCAAGGTTCCCGTTTTTTGAAGGAACAATTCCAACTCCAAGGCACATTTGGTAGTTCTTCGGAGAGTTTCTAGTAGGACTGACCTTCGATTGCCGACAGATGTAACCAGCTCCATTTTCCTGTCTCATGCTCCCTGTTTCTTCAAGCTTGCTTCTAAGATGACCTGCCAGATGATATATCTGCACCAAGAATTTTTTTGTCTGAGCTCTGATTTTGGTGAAACTAGAACCCCTCACAGTAAAAAAATTCTGAGTCAACTCTTAATATATGCATATTTATTTATTTATAAACGATATTAATGATTACTTCATTATATAGACTACAAACATACGCTGAAATTCTGAAAGGGTAAAATAAATGTAAAACTAATCAATATTGAAAAAATAATTTAAAACAGCCAAAAGAAATCCCAGATCTCTCCCCCTTGACACAAGAATAAGCTGAACATTTAAAGCTCAACAAAAAACACCCAAAATGCACACCAGCATATCGGAGTGCAGGATCTGCTCATAAGAGCTACCACAGGTCAGAACACCAGGTGATGGGCAGTGGACTGGGAGAAATAAAGAAGCTGCCTATCACAGCTACCAGAGCTCCCTGTAGGAGGAGGGAGAGGGTAAAAGGCGTGGCGAGATCCATGAACAGCGCTGTCTAGGAAAGCTGTGAGCTCCCCACGGCCGGCCTGTGGCAGGGCCCAGTCATCAGGCCAGAATGCAGAGAAGCAGGACGGCAGAGAAGCAACAGTTGATTTTTACTGGCCGCAGTTGCACAATGGAGACTGAGGTGCAGCCCCTAACTCCCAACCCAGAGGGCCCCTCCCCCCATATCCTCTAATAGCAAACATCACGGAGCCGCATGGGAATCAGAGCAAAAGCTACCGAAACTGTTGCTAACACTGAAAGGGACTGAAACTGAGGGTAGCAAGTGTGGTTAAATATCTATCAGAAAATAAAAAGGCACTTTTAAGGCTTTATATAAAGCAGGGATCCAAAAGGCTTAGATGCCACCTACTGGAAACCAAAAGAAAAGCGCCTTCTTTGCAGCAGGCTAAAGAGAGACGTTTATATATTAAATTTTCTTTCAGAAAAAAAAAAAAGCAGAATACAATTCTATTAGTGCCCAGGCAGAGAAATAGTCCAATAAACAGCATTAACAACCAAGGTGACAAGGCATCTCATAAAGAAAGAGAAAGATCTCCAGAAAATAAGCTTACAGACATAGAAATATGCAACTTAAATGACAGAGAATTCGGGATGGTACTTCAGAAAAAACTCACTGAGTTCCGAATGAGTCATATCAACAACTTCAAGAATTGAAAAAACAACTAGATGAGCAGAGCAAGGAGATTGAAACCCTCGAAAAGAACCAAATAGAACTTCTGGAGATGAAAAATACACTGCAAGAGTTGAAAAATGAAATAGCAAGCTTGGGAAATAGAGTCGACCAAATGGAGAAAAGGATCAGTGATATCGAAGACAGAAATCTAGAAATAAATCAGAAAGAAGAAGAGAGAAACTGAAGAATGAAAAAGAATGAAAGAGAAAGTCAAGAAATAGCTGATACCATCAGGAGAGGAAACATAAGAATAATGGGCATTCATGAAGGCGAGGAAAAGGAGCAGGGACTAGAAAGCATTTTCACACAAATAATTGACGAGAATTTCCCAAATCTAAGGAATGAGCTGGAGCTTGGAATTCAAGAAGTCAACAGAACATCCAATTATCTCAACCCAAAAAGGCCTTCACCAAGACATAGTGAATTAAAATTATCAAAAATCAATGACAAAGACTGCGTATTCAGGGCAGCTAGGGGGAAGAAAACGGTAACTTATAAAGGAAATCCATTAGATTATCCTCAGACTTCTCAACACAGACCTTACAAACCAGAAACGAATGGAATCAAATATTTAAACTAGTAAGTAAAAGGAACTACCAGCCTAGAACAATGTATCCAGCTAAGCTCTCCTTTAGATACGAAGGAGAAATTAAGACCTGTCCAGACATACAAAAATTGAGGGACTTCTTC
>NW_024353907.1:2039794-2083335 GCF_902729225.1 Pteropus medius | reverse complement strand
ACACACCAAAGATTCTAAACTGAAATATATAACATGAAACAAGAAAAACCAGAGGCAAAACCCACAAAAGCCAAACAAAATAAAGAAAACAGAAACACATGGACAAGGAAGCAATGGAAACACCGAGCTACCAGAAAGCAAAAGAGAAAATGGCTATAAGAAGACCTCATATTTCAATAATCACCCTAAATGTAAATGGACTGAATTCACCAATAAAAAGGAACAGAGTTGCACACTGAATCAAGAAACAAAACCTAACCATATGCTGCCTCCAGGAGACACATCTCAGCTCCAAAGATAAATATAGACTCAAAGTGAAAGGGTGGAAAATGATATTTCAAGCAAATGGCATTCAGAGAAAAGTGGGAGTAGCAGTACTAATATCACATTAAGTAGACTTCAAAAGAAAAAAAGTAAAGAAAGATACTGAGGGACACTTCATAATGATAAAGGATATCATGCACCAAGAAGACATAACACTTAATAATATCTATGCTCCCAATCAGGGAGCCCTGAAATATGTAAAGCAATTACTAACAGAACGAAAGGGACAATCAGACCAAAACACTATCGTAGTAAGGGACCAAAATATCTCACTGTCGGATAGGGACAGATCATCCAAACAGAAATTCAATAAGGAAATAACATCCTTAAATGACACATTGGACCAACTGGACATAATTGATATTTACAGAGCCTTCCATCCCAAAACAGCTGCTTATACATTCTTCTCTAGTGCACAAGGAACATTCTCAAGGGTTGACCACATACTGGGACACGGAAAAAACCTCAACAAATATAAGAGGATTGAAATTATACCAACCATATGCTCTGATCATAATGCTTTGAAACCTGAGATCAACTGCAAAAAGAAAGCGGGAAGAACCACAAATACATGTAGATTAAATAACATGCTACTGAAGAATAACTGGGTCAGATACCAGAAATAAAAAGAAAGATCAAGAGATACATAGAAAGAAATGATAATGATAGTACAAGATACCAAACTTTGGGACATGACAAAAGCAGTCAAAAGTGGAAAGTTCATATCATTACAGGCCTATCTCCCAAAACAAGAATGAGCCCAAATAAACAACCTAACTCTTCATCTTAAAAAACTAGAAAAGGAAGAACAAATGAAGCCTAGATCAGCAGGAGGAAAGAAATCATCAAAATTAGAGCAGAAATAAATGGAATGGAAACAAACAAACAAACAAACAAACAAAAAGAAAAAATAAATGCAACAAAGAGATGATTCTTTGAGAAGGTTAATAAAATTGACAAACCCCTGGCTAGACTCACTAAAGAAAAAAAAGAGAAAGAACAGAAATAAACAAAATCAGAGGTGAAAGAGGGGAAATTATGACTGACATCGCAAAAGTACAAAGGATCATACAAGAATACTATGAAAAAGTATATAACACCAAATTTAATAACCTAGAAGAAATCGACCAGTACTTAGAAAAATACAATCTTCCTAGACTGAATCAAGAAGGTCTGAAAAATCTAAATAGACCAATCAGCAGGACGGAAATTGAAACAATCATCAAAATCCTACCAAAAAGTAAAAGTCCAGGACCAGATGGCTTCACCAGTGAATTCTACCAAACATTCGAAGATTTAATACTTATTCTTCTCAAACTCTTCCAAAAAATAGAAGAGGAGGCAATACTTCCCAACTCATTTTATCAGGCCAATATGACTCTGATACCAAAATCTGATAAGGTTAAGACAAAAAAGAAAACTATAGACCAATATCTCTCATGAACACAGATGCAAAAATCCTAAATAAGATACTAGCGAACCGAATACAGCAACACATTAAAAAGATTATACACCACGATCAAGTGGGCTTCATCTCAGGGGCACAGTGATGGTTTAACATACACAAATCAATTAATGCGATGCACCACATAAAGAAATTTAAAAATAAGAATCATATGATTATATCAATAGATGCAGAAAAAGCTTTCGACAAGATACCGGATCCATTTAGATCAAAACACTTCATAATATCGGTATGAAGGATATTACCTTAACATAATAAATGCCATATATGACAAACCCTCAGCCAACATAATACTTAATGGTGAAAAACTAGAAACCTTCCCTCTAAGGTCAGAAAAATGCAAGGCTGTCCACTATTGCCACTGTTATTCAGTAGAACATTGGAGGTCCTAGAGAGTGCAGTCAGACAAGAGAAAGATATAATAGGTATCTAAATAGGAAACAAAGAAGTCAAACTGTCACTATTTGCAGATGACATGATTCTCTATAGAAAACCCTAAAGGCTCCACAAGAACACTACTAGAAACGAAAAACAAATACAGTAAAGTTTCTGGATACAAAATCGACATTCGAAAATCCATAGCGTTCCTATACTGTAATAATGAAGTGTCAGAAAAAGAAGTAGAAAAAAATAACTCCTTTTGCAATTACAACAAAAAGGATTAAATACTTAGGAATAAATTTAACAAAACATGTGAAGGACCTATATAATGAAAACTACAAGACCCTGTTAAAAGAAATCGAAGAAGATACAAAGAAATGGAAAGATATTCGGTGTTCTTAGTTGGAAGAATCAACATAGTTAAAATGACCATATTACCTTAAGCATTATACAGATTTAATGCAATTCCCATTAAAAATCTCATCTGAGTTTTTTAAAGAAATAGAACAAAAAATCATCAGATTTCTGTGGAAGCACAAAAGACCCTGAATTGCCAAAGCCATCCTGAGAAAAAAGAACGAGGCTGGAGGCATCACTCTGCCCTACTTCAAATTATACTACAAAGTGACAGTAATCAAAACGGCATGGTATTGGCAGAAAAATAGACACACAGAACAGTGCAAGAAAATCGAGAGTCCAGACGTAAACCTATATTTATGTGGACAAATAATTTTCAACGAAAATTCCAAAAACGTACAGTGGAGAAAGGAAAGCCTCTTCAATAAATGAAGCTGGGAAAACTGGAAAGACAACTGCAAAAGAATGAAACTAGACTGTTGTCTATCACCATACACCAAAATTAACTCAAAATGGATTAAGGACCTGAATATAAGACCTAAAAACTAAACCGCATAGAAGAAAACATAAGTACTAAACTCAAGGACCTTGAACTGAAAGAGGATTTTATGAATTTGACCTCAAAAGCAAGGGAAATAAAAGCAAAAATAAATGAATGGGACTTCATCAAACTAAAAAGCTTCTGCTCAGCAAATGAAATGGTCCATAAGGTAAAGAGACAACCATCCGATTGGGAAAATATATTTGCAAGCAACACCTCCAATAAGCGGCTAATATCCAAAATATACAGAGAACTCATACGACTCAATAACAACAACAAAAAAACAAGGGATCTAATCAAAAAATGGACAGAGGACCTGAACAGACACTTTTCCAAAGAGAACATACAAATGGCCAACAAATATTTGAAAAGATGCTCGACGTCGCTAGCTATTAGGGAAATGCAAATCTAAACCACAATGAGATATCATCTCACACATGTTAGAATAGCTATAATCAACCGGAAAATTAATAAGAAATGCTGGAGAGGAGGCAGGGAAGAAAGAACCCTCATACACTGCTGTTGGGACTGCAAATTTGTACAGCCACTATGGAAAACAGTATGGAGGTTCCTCAAAATCTAAGAATTGATCTACCTTATGATCCAGCAATCCCTCTACTGGGTATTTGCCCCAAAGACCTGAAAACCCATATCTGAAAAGATATTTGCACACCAATGTTCATAGCAGCATTATTCACAGTGGCCAGGACATGGAAGCAACTGAAGTATACTACGAAAGATTGGCTAAATATGCTGTGGTACATATATACAATGGAATGTTACTCATCCATAAGAAGAGATGAAATACTGCCATTTGTGATAACCTGGATGGACCTCAAGATAATCATGCTAAGCGAAATAAGCCAGGCAGAAAAAGTTGAAAATCACATGATATCACTTATATATGGGATAAAAATCTAATAGCAACAGATGAGCAGGACAAACAAACAGAGACTCCTGGATATGTACTATAGATAGCCATTACCAGAGCATAGGGTGTGGAGAAGGAAGGAGAGGTAGACGTGGTTAAGGGCTTCAAATATAGGAGATTAGGGGGAGAGTGAAGTGAGTAAAGGAGATCAAATATATGGTATTTGATGGAAACTGGACTTTGGGTTGTAAACACACAATAGATAATACAGATGCCAAATTATTATGTACACCTGAAAATTATATAATTGTATTAACCAATGTTATCCCAATAAACTTAATAAAAAATAATTTATAAAATTTCCATTTTCAATTTATTTAGTATAGTGTCCATGTGGTAGCACAATCATATTTAATATTTATAAAATTTATAAAAGTGTGCATTTATCGAGGATGTATATTCTAAACATTTTACTGATGGGTTGCACATAAAAAATTGAGAGATTATACCTCTAGACTCTGTGTTCATTCTATTTTTTAAAGTAGACTTTAATTTTAGAGCAGTTGTAGGTTCACAGGAAAATTAAGCAGAAAGTTCAGAGAATTTTCATATACCTCCAGCTCCCACACACCTACGGCCTCCCTGCCACCATTCAATATCTTTCACCAGAGTAGTACATTTATTATAATCAATGAACCTATATCAATACTTCATTACCCAAAGTCCATAGTTTACATTAGGGTTCATTCTTGGTGTACATTCTATGAGTTTGAACAAATGTAAAATGACACGTGTCCACCATTGTAGTATTACATAGGCTAGTTTCACTGCCCTCTGTCCCCTCAAATCCTCTGTGCTCCACCTATTCATTCTTTCCTCTCTCCTAACCCCTGGAAACCACTGATGTTTTTAGTGTCTCCACAGTTTGCCTTTTCCAAAATATCATACAATTGGAATCACACAGTATACCCTTTTCAGATTGGCTTCTTTCACTTAGTAATAGCATTTAAGATTTCTCTGTATCTTTTCATGGCTTGATAGCTCATTTCTTTTTAGTGTTGAATAATATTCCATTGTCTGAATGTACCACAATTTATCTATTTACCTACTGCAGAGCATCTTGATTGCTTATAAGTTTTGGCAATTTTGAATAAGGCTGGTATAAACATCTGTGTGCAGGTTTTTGTAGGGACATAAGTTTTCAACATTTTTGGGTAAATACCAAGGAACACCAATGCTGGATCATATAGTAAGAGTATATTTAGTTTTGTAAGGAACTGTCAGAATATCTTCCAAAGTGGCTGTACTATTTTGCATTTCCACCCACAATGATGGAAAGTTCCTGTTGTTCCACACTCTCACAAGTATTTGGTGTTGTGGTGTTGTCAGTGTTTTAGATTTTCATCATTCTAATAGTGTGTAACAGCATTTCTGTGTTGTTTTAATTTGTAGTTTCCTAATGATATATGATGTTGAGAATCTTTTTGTATGCTAATTTGCCATCTGTACATCTTTGGTTTCTGTTCAGATATTTTGCTCAGTTTTAATTATTTGATTGTTTTTTATTTGTTAATTTATTTGTTAATTATTTATTTGTTTTCTTATTGTTGAGTATTAAGAGTTCTTTATATATTTTGGATAACAGTTCTTTATCAAATATGTATTTTGCAAATATTTTCCCCCAGCCTGTAGCTTGTCTTCTCATTATCTTGACAGTGTCTTTCACAGAGCAGAAGGTATTATTTTTAATGAAATCTAGCTTATCAGTTGTATTTTTATGGACTATATTTTTGGTGTTGTACCTAAAAAGTTATTGCAAAACCCAAGGTCATCTAGATTTTTTCTTTATTTTTCTAAAATTAGTATCAAGACAGAAACTTTTTATTACACATGTACATTTTCTGTGTGATGGGATTGCAGAAGCACGTGGTTCTTGAATGAACTGGGGATTTTTTTTCAATTTTCAATTTTCAATTACAGTTGATTTTCAATATTATATTAGTTTCAGGTGTACAACATAGTGGTTAGACATTTATATAACTTACAAAGTGATAGATCAATGAAACATAATAGACAACCCAGAAATAAACCCACATCTATATGGAAAATCAATCTATGACAAAGGAGGCAAGAATATACAATGGAGTAAAGGCAGTCTATTCAATAAATGGTTTGGGGAAACTGGACAGATACATGCAAAACAAATGAAACTAGACCACTTTCTTACACCACATACAAGAATAAACTCAAAATGGATTAAAGACGTAAATGTAAGACCCAAAACTATAAAATTCCTAGAAGGAAACAGGTAATAAACTCTTTAACATTGCTCTTAGTAATATTTTTTTTCTGATATATCTCCTTGGGCAAGGGAAACAAAATTAAACAAATGAGACTACATCAAATTAGATTTTCTCTATATTATCTTCTAGGAGTTTTATAGTTTTGCATTTTATATTTAGCCTATGATCCATTTGGAGTTAGTTTTCGTAGAAGTTGTAGTCTTCTATGTTTAGATTCACTCTTTTTGCATTGTGGATGTCCAGTTTTTCCAACATCATTTGTTGGGAAGACTATATTTTCTTTATTGTATTGCCTATGTTCCTTTGTCAAAGATCTGTTGACCATATTTTTATGAGTCTATTTCTTGGCTCTCCATTTTGTTCTATTCATCTATTTGTTCTTTCTTTGATGCTACACAGTCTTGATTACTGTAGCTTTGTAGTAAGTCTTGGAATAGGGTAGTGTCAGTCACTCAACTTTGCTCTTCTCCTTCAATATTGTGTTGATTATTCTGAGTCTTTTGTCTCTTCATATAAACTTTAGAATCATTCGTCAACATTTGCATGATAACTTCTGGGACTTTGATTGGTATTGTGTTGAATCTATAATTGGAAAGAACTTAACATCTTGAAAATATTGAGTCTTCCTATCTATGAACATGGAATATCTATTTATTTAGTTTATTGATTTCTTTCATTAGAGTTTATAGTTTTTCTCATATAGATTGTATACATATTTTGTTAGATTTGTACTTAAGTATTTAATTTAGGGGGCTATGAATATAATGGTATTGTGTTTTTAATTTCAAATTCCACTTGTCCATTGCTGATATTTAGGAAAATGATTGATTTTTATATACTAATCTTGTATCCTGTAACCTTGCTAAAATTACTTATTAGTTGATTCTTTCATATTTTCTACACAGAAAATCATGGAATCTATAAACAAATATTGTTTTATTTCTTTTACCCCAATCTTGTTGTTTTTTAACTTCCTTTTCTTTTCTTATTACATTAGCTAGGATTTCCAGCACAATGTTGAAAAGGAGTGGTGAGAAAGGACAGCCTTGCCTCATTTCTGATCTTTGTGGGAAAACTTGAAGTTTCTCACCATTAAGTATAGTGTCAATTGTAGGGTTTTTTGTAGATGTTCTTTTATCAAGTTGAGGAAGTTTCCCTCTATTTCTAGTTTGCTGACAGTTTTAAATTATGAATGGGTGTTGCATTTTGTCAAATCCTTTTTATGCATCTGTTAATATGATCATATGATTTTTATTCTTTAACTAGTTGATGTGATAATTTACATTAATTGATTTTTGAATGTTTACCCAGCCTCGGATACCTGGCATAAATCCCACCTGGTAAAAAAATAAGTTATTATTATTATTAAAGAAAAAATCTTTTTGAACTTACTAAATTACATTTTAAGTGAGAGCAATAGAATTGAATATGCTTTGTATTTTTTGGAAATCTTAGTTTAACTCTGTAAAAATGTGATTTGAAAATCTGATCCTAAGTTTTGTTTATTTTGATGAAACTTGGTTTTAATGGCTTGACATGGCTGAAAAAGACATTTCAAAAATATGTAAATTCAAAAGGAAAAAGTGGATCATTGGCTGCATTGTCTAATTACAAGAACCTTATTTTTCAAGCCATATACCAATTATGCAAAGATTTTTGTTGAAAATTGGCTAGCAAATTATTACCTATTCATGTCAGATTGCTCTAATAAAATAAGTAGAAAATGCAACATTTGGAAGATATGTGAACAGGATTGAAATATTTATCTTTTTTTATAAATGTGCATATGTTAAAGTTTTTATGTCACCCATGCACATTGTTTTCTGCAACAAAAATAAAACAACGAAGAAAACTTTTACACATCTATATCCTCGATAGCATAGATTTCTTTTAAAAAGTAATTAATTTCTCACTCATTTAAAAATATCATTCTTTTAATCTGAAAGGGATAGATTATGTGTTTTTAAAAAGTTTCTGCTGAATAACAAAAGTTAGGATCATTTGTCATTCTAGTAAAGGCTAGCAAATTTGGAGCCCTTATTTAAAATAAAAGAAAAATGCAAAAGTTATTGTTAAGTTTCACTACTTTAAAAATTTTTTTCCCCACAATATCTTTCCTGTATGGTGCAAGTGATTTTCATTATTATTGCCTAACCCATCAAGAAGTTTTATACAGATTCTGGTATTTAAGATAATATAATCCATAAATCCGCTTAGCAGCATCCAAACTTCAATCACTCACAATGTATAGGTAATAAGTCAACAAGTGAGGATGCCTTGGCCATCCCACTGTATTTAAAAAAACATTTTTCTTTTGAGATAATATTCACATAACATAAAATTTATCATTTTAATCATTTTAAAATATGCTATTCAGTGGTTTTTAGCATATTCACAATGTTGTACGACCATCATGCCTGTCTAATTCTAGAACATTTTCATCACTCCAAAAAGACTTTGTTTAGTTAAATAGTAACTTCCCACTCTACCCTCTCTCCAGCCTCTGGCAACCACCAATCTGCTTTGTGTCCTCATTGAAGCTCCCTCCTTTCCTTCATAATAAAGCACTCACTGTGTGTCTCATGTGACTTCTGAGAGGATGCCAATTCAACCAGCATACTAAATATCATCAAAGCTTATTTAAATTTCTACTTTTAAAAAATAAAAATATTATGGAAATTCTAATGATTTCTTTCTGAAGACAGCACCAAACTTCTATTGAGTATGGTTCTTAGAATGCTGTAGGTGTTAAGCAAACCAATGTTGGATGAACAAAGCAATTTCCTTCCTCATTTTAAATCTCTTTCCCCTGCCCTCCCCTGCCTCTCTCACATACATACATACACACACACAGCATTTACATATAAAGCAAATTGAAGCCAATAATAACTTCTACTCAAATTTCAGAACACTAAATTAATCACCAAGGTCCCCTACAGGTCTAGAATTCTATGAGGACATCCACTGGTAAGGTGAACAACAATAATCCCTGTGTGTCTGGAACTGAGGGGTTTTCTGGGACACAGAATAGTCTGGGACAAATCAAGATGGGTTGTTCCCTCTGCCCCTCTGGACATATGTATCTTTGCTGAATACTATCATGTAGCTCCTCTGTCTTGGGAGTGTGGGCCGGAAGCTCCAGTTTCTGGGCTTGCTGCATCCTCCTATCTGCAGACACTGATCCTGAGGCTGAGTCTTCCTTGTGGGAGCCAGGGGCAGTTATCATAAATAGGATTTGGACATGTATGGATTCCTGGTCAAATATCATGAAAATCTCACATCGGTTTCTAATAAAACTCAAATTACAACCTTGATCTGGCTTCCAAGTCAATATTGTTGTTCCTTTTTAATTTAAAAATGCTTTTGGCAGTGTCAACTTCATGTCCACATGGAAGTTGAGTCTGCATAGCAGTTTCTAGATTCCTCACAGGGCATTTGAGGATTTGATGGTAGGGGGAGCACATGTAATCAACAGGATACCTTCTCCATCTGTTATAAAGGCCTCTACATCCAGGGCAAGCTAGAATCTGGCCCTTTACCAGAGCCATCCATAACATTGGGGGTGTCTTCAGTATCACTTCAGAATTTTTCTGGCCTATATGGGATGGAATTACAATGTTAGAATTATTTGACAAGCATAATGCTAGATTTTTTTGGTAACGCATAATTATTAGTTTTTTGTACACAAAGATATTTAGAGAAGAAAGTTTTAAAAAGCCTTTATATAAATCTCACTTTTTATATGACCTTGGTAGATAGTTTTAAAAAGTAAAGATGTACATGTTTAGAAAATTCAAACTGTACAGAAATGAACAAAATTAAAGGTGAACATTTCTCTCCTTGTACCTCCAGTCTTTCTCCAAGATATATATTAGGAAGTCAATCAATCATTCTGTCTATCTAGCCATCCAAATTTTTACCTTTGTTTACACAAAAAGAATCATTCCATACACATTCTTCTACACCTTGATTCTTGGAGATATTTCCACAGTAGCCTAGATATTTCCACAGTAGCCTAGACTTGACTATCCTTTCTTGATATTTGCAAAATGACAACAGAAAGTATAGTATAATGGTTAAGAACATAAACCCTGAAGCCAAAGGCAGGGAGAGAAGGAGGGAAAAAGGGAAAGAAGGAAGGAAGATGGGGAGGGGAGAGAGAGAGAAGGAGAATGAGAGAGCATAAAATATACAAGTAAGAGCATAGAACGCATATACACATGTACATTCTGGAGGGTTCTACTTTGGAAAAGCTTTTATTCAGGTGAGGATTTCTACCTTATAAAAGCAGGCTTTGTGCTAAGATAGGTCTACATACCAGGCCCGATATCCCCACCTTGTCCAAAACAGATAAGGAAATAAAGATCTGGGTAGAGTAGCAGGTATGACTCAGTAGATATCCTCAGGACTGCAGAAATATTGCAATATTTAATTTTACTTAAATCAATTTAATTTCTACTATGATCCCATCAGGCTGTATTGATAGAAAATCCAAACCTTTAGAAGCTAGCCCTACTCCTAGGGTGATGCAAAGTTCCTGTGGTTTTACAAGTGAGAACACACACACATCATTAAGTCTTTAGGTTAATTGTCTTACTTTTTATTATTGAGAAGCCCTTCCTCCCAGCCCACATGCTCCCAACACTCCCCAGGTGTGCTTAAAACACAGCAATATGCCCTAGAATGAGAGCTCTTGTTGCCAGCGAAAGCCTTTCTAGGACATCTTACAGTCTTTATCTCTGATGTTGATTTGGCCCCCTTCCCAGGCTGCAGAGCTGAAGGACTCTTCTCTTTTCAGAAGTCACAAAATATAGCCCCTTCTGGGTTTCCCTGGTTCTTTTTCCTCAAAAGTCACTGCCTGAATGCACCACTTTTCTTTTCCTATGGCCCCAATGGCACTGTAAATAATTCAACTTTCCCACTGCCAGCTTTCTCTGAGGTGAGGAAGCCCAGGGTCTGGTAATCAGCTGAAACAGAAAAAGGGAAAGGGGAAAATATATGGAGAGAGGGAGGATATAAATTAATACCTCAAGAATTATCTTGTCACATTAAGATGAAACTAAAACAGTTTTCTTGGGAGACCTATCTGTATTCAGGAATGTTGTAGTAAGTATACTACTTTTATTTTTCAAGCATGAAAGTCAGTCCATCACTCAGATTTCTCTGGTTTTATTATCAAGCAATCACAATATCCACTATGGAGGAGCTGGTGTTCACTTCTTGCAGTGCTGCCAATATAGGACAGGGCAGTTTTGAGAGTAAGTATGACACTGAGGCTGGAGGTGTATAATACTCAAGCTTGGTCAGAAGAGGAAGTGAGGCCTCACATATGTTGGCCCAGGTTTGATTCTGGGAATCCTTGTAGAAAGGCATATATCTTATCAATCATACTGGATGACAGGAAGAAGAAAGCTCTAGACTAATTTCCACCAAACCTCTTCCTCTCTTATACCATGAGGCAGTCAGGGACCTCATGTGCATCCCAAGCCAGAAGAGGAAGTGCCCTAGGGGGGACTTATACCACCCTCTGGTCTGAAGTGGACTCTTGCGTGGGCTATTCTAGAACTATCTAGAATCCAATACTTTCAGAATATCCCTGGACTGTCTCTATTGAAAGCTCACTGGAGGCAGCCCTGGGTCTTGGTCAACATTGTATTCTCCCGAATTTGCGTAGCACTTAATGGAATATAATGGGTGTGTAAACCATCATAACTGAATGAAAGAATAAATGAAGAAAATAATGAATGAGCATATAATCAAAAGCAGACTCACAAATGTAGTGGACAATTTGGTGACAGACAGAGGGGAAGGGGGTTGGGAGGACTGGGAGAATGGGGTGAAGGGTTAAAGAAGTACAAATTAGTAGTTGATAGTTGGTCACAGGAATGGGGAGCACGGCAGAGGGAATGCAGTTAACATTAATATGATGGCTAGGCGGAGGGCCAGGGGAGGGAGGGAACAATTTGGGAGATCATTTTATGAACTATATAGATGTCTAACCAATGTACTGTATACTTGAAACTAATTTAAATAAATATTTTTTTTAAAAAAGAAAAGCATAGAAGAAAAAAAGAGTGAAACAGAGAGCAAAACTGTGTTAAAAACCACAACAGCCAAGATCATCTCCATGAGATTGCTATTTATCACCAACAGCCCTCCCTTAACAGGAACAGAAGAAAATTCAGTTCAGGGCTGGTGTTCATATTGGGCAGCACTGCAGCCATGCTGACCATGGGAGGAAGAAACCAGCATATTCAGAGCCAGAAGAGCATTACCCAGTCTAGTAGAGTCCCAGCTTTAAATCTTTGCCTTGTCTACATACTGAAAATCTTGACTGGTTTATTTCCCTTTGGTTTTATGATCCGAGGCTTCTCACATTGCTAATGTATTACTCGTTTTAGCTATATAGACAGAAGGATCAAGCTAGTGACCTATTGGAGCTCAGAAGTGACTGACAGCCATGTAGATCTGGCTTCCCTCAGAGGGGTCATCTGCTATCTCACTCTCTTGGGTAAATTTATAACTTTGAAATTTTAATTTCCACCTCTCTCCACCCCCACCTCCGATGCACCACCACCTCCAACCCTGGGAGCTGGCTAAATTATATTGCCTACTAATTGAACATGCTGCTCCTGCTGCTCAGTAATGAGTCAGAGGGATTTGGCTGTGTCTGCTCTTTTGACTTACCCCCCTCATAAACATTCAGAGTGACAAACTTTTTCTTTGGCCTGGGGTCATAAAGAGAAAAAAACTTAACTTTTTTTCCAACTTAAGGCTTCAGTGAAATATTTTCCATCATCCTCAGCAAGACATAATACTTCATGTCATGAATAAGTTAATGAGGAAAATATGGATGCCCCCATTTTTTTTCATGGGCTTGCTGGACATTTTGCCTCTATGAAGACCAGTTACTCCAAATCCTTTGGGCTCACTGAGAAGTCTCTGCTCTGAGTCTGGTTCCAAGGTTGTGGAGATTAGCTTGTTTCTCTCTCAGTGGTCTGCTATTGCATTTACCTTGAACTTGGACACCCCTCCCTGCTGAACCACCCTTAGAACTCCCTGAAGAGCTGTTAAAGGGGTGAATGGCCCATAGCAAGCACCACCATATGCAAACAACCAAATACTTCAATATGACCCTTTTCATATTTTTTCATCTCCGGATCAAAAATGTGCTTACCTAAAGAAGACCATCCAGATTCTTCACTAGGCATTCAGCTGATTCCTTACCATCTAGCCCCCACCTGCCTTGGCAACCTTACTTCCCACAACCCCTTCTCAGCTTTAAGCAAACAGTACTACCACTGTTGCCTGACCTCTCTTCTAGCCTAAAATGCTCCTCCCTTTAACCAATCTAAACACTTTTCCTTAGAGACAGTTGGTGGGGACAACAGGATAAAAATTTTGTGCCTTTTTATACTGATGTTCTTGAAATATTTATTCATCTTTCTTTGTGTATGATGGAAGGAAAAGATAGTTTTTATTAATGAAAATAATATAAAGAAACATTCACTTTCTAAGTCCCTTCCAAGGGCTGAACAGAGTCAATGTTCTGAAAAAAAGTCAACAAAACCTTTCTGTGTTTTAAGTAGCTTCTGTTCTCTCTTGTAATTTCCCAAATCACAAAACTTTTTTTGGAAGCAAAGACAATCTTCACTAAACATTATTCAGGTTCAGAAATTTATTTGATTGTAAGTATTCTTAGGTGGGTGATAAGGCCTATAGTAGTTGTACTTGCATATTTGTGTCACAAAACATTAAATGAAAGTAGACCAACAAGGATCTATTTATCTAATAGATAAAATATCTATAGATCTTCAATATCTATAATATCTAAAGTCTAATATATCATATTATGAGCCTGTCTTCTTAGATAGGACAGAATCAATTTTACATTTCATCAATTTAGTGAGGAATTTGTATGAGCAAACCTGAGTTAAGGGGCATCATGTTTATAATTCTCTCTAAAATTCATTTGGGCTCCTCATGGGATCTTTGTGAGAATCTTTGGTGGGACTTTGAAATGTGCTAGATGCACAATGTTCCAGATCTGCATAATTCCTCTGTGATGATTTTTCACTAGTTTCATCTTCATTGACTCCCTTACCTTTAGGTTCCTACGCAACATTCCAGTACGTTCCACAACTAGGATTTTGCTACTCAAAGTGTGGGTCACAGACTAATTGCATAAATATTACCTAGGAGCTTGTTAGAAATGCAGAATCTTGGGCCCTATCCCAGAACTCGTGAATCAAGGGTGATTTGTATGCACATTAAAGTTTATGAAGCTCTGAACTAGAACACACTTTACAGCCTGATAGTCTTTCAGCTAGTTTCCCTTGTGTGATATGTGGATTCTAAAGAGCAGTCATAATGTTTTCTAATTCTTTTCTCTCTGCGACAGCACTTAGCTGGGCTCAGAAAAGGTGTTAAAGATAATTTTGTTGCAAAATTGGTCTATTTCTTTAGTTGAAGCCTTGGAATAAGAGAGGAACTATTCCTTTCATAGTTCTTAGTCTAGTTCAAATTTTGAAAGTTTGAGTTTGACTTAAACTTTCAAAGTTTAAGCACTTTAACTTAAACTTTATTTTTACAGAAAGAAAAAGCTATTTTTCACTTTAAAGCCTATGGTTTCTATGATTCTGTAATTGAACTCCACAGGCTGTTTTAATTTGACCTCAAACACAATTTACGAAGACAATTTTGACAATATAAGTTCCCTTTTATGCAAAAATACTACCATTGGAAATTCAGAGGGTCCTACTGAGTAAATGTTTCTTAATTTACTGTCAAGAGTGTATTTAGAAAAGCAAATAATCTATGAAAAAATATAGAACTGTCCACTATTATAAAATCCAGTGAAGAATAAAAAGTAAACTGAGCATTCCAAATATTTTTTTCCAGCTTAATTGAAATTTAATAGACAATCAGTTGCTCCTATTTACAGTGTACAATTCAATCAGTTTTTTAAAAATTATAGTTGGCATACAGTAATATACCAGTTTCAGTTGTATAGCATAGTCATCAGAGATCCACATAACTCCCAATAAATCTGGTACCCATCTTCTCCCTTACATATTTATTACAACTTTATTAACCATCTTTCCATGCTACAATCTACATCTCATGTTTATTCTGCAACTATCCATTTGTACTTAATGTCTTTGATATTTTTCTTTTTTTTTAAATTAAGTTTATTGGGGTAACATTGGTTAATACAATCATATAATTTTCAGGTGCACATTATTATTTGACATCTGTATATTCTATTGAGTGTTCACCACCTGAAGTCCAGTTTCCTTCAGCTACCATATATTTGATCCTCTTTACCCACTTCACCCTCCCTCTATCCCTCTATATCCCCCATCTACCTCTCCCTCCTCCCCCACATCACTAGTAACCACTACTCTGTAGTCCTCTGGTAACCACTAGTCTATAGTCCATTTCCATGAGTCTCTGTTTGTTTGTCCTGCTCATCTGTTGCTTTTAGGTTTATATCCCACATATAAGTGATATCATGTGATTTTTAACTTTTTCTGTCTGGTTTATTTCGCTTAACATGATTATCTCAAGGTCCATCCATGTTGTCGCAAATGGCAGAATTTCATCTCTTCTTATGGCTGAGTAATATTCCATTATATATCTGTACCACAGCTTCTTTAGCCAATCATCTATCATAGGGCACTTTGGTTGCTTCTATGTCCTGGCTACTGTGAATAATGCTGCTATGAATATTGGTGTGCAAATATCATTATAGATATGAGTTTTCAAGTCTTTGGGGTAAATATCTAGTAGAGAGATTGCTGGATCATATGGTAGATCAATTCTTAGTTTTTTTGAGGAACCTACATACTGTTTCCATAGTGGCGGTACCAATTTGCAGTCCCACCATCAGTGTATGAGGGTTCCTATTTCTCCACATCCTCTCCAACATTTGTTATTGCTTGTCCTGTTGATTATAGCTATTCTAACAGATGTGAGATGGTATCTCATTGTGGTTTTGATTTGCATTTCTCTAATAGCTAGCGATGTTTAGCATCTTTTGATATATTTGTTGGCCATTTGTATGTCCTCCAGGGAGAAGTGTCTGTTCAGGTACTCTGCCAATTTTTTGAGTGAATCATTTGTTTTCTTGTTGTTTTTAAGTTTATGTTATTTATATATTTTGTATATTAGGCCCTTATCAGAGGTGTTGCTTGCAAATATATTTTCCCACTTAGACGGTTGTTTCTTTACCTTGTTGAAAGTTTCTTTTGCTGAGCAGAAGTTTTTTAGTTGGATCTAGTCCAATTCATTTATTTTTGCTTTGACTTCTCTTACCTTTGAGGTAAAATTCATGAAATTTTCTTTCAGTTCAAGGTCCTTGAGTTTAGTACTTATGTTTTCTTCTATGCATTTTATTGTTTCAGGTCTTATATTCAGGTTCTTAGTCCATTTTGAGTTAATTTTGGTGTGTGGAGATAGACAACAGTCTAGTCTCATTTTTTTTGTGGGTGCCTTTCTAGTTTTCCCAGCACCATTTATTGAAGAGGCTTTCTTTTCTCCACTGTATGTTTTTGGCTATTTTTGTCAAAAATTATTTGCCCATATAAATGTGGGTTGACTTCTGGACTCTCAATTCTGTTCCACTGGTCTGTGTGTCTGTTTTGCTGCCAATACCATGCTGTTTTGATTACTGTTGCTTTGTAGTATAATTTGAAGTCCAGCAGAGTGATGCCTCTAGCCTCACTCTTTTTTCTTAGGATGGCCTTGGCAATTCAGGGTCTTTTGTGCTTCCATACAATTCTGAAGATTTTTTGTTCTATTTCTTTAAAAAATGTCAATAGGATTTTGATGGGGATTACATTAAATCTGTATAATGCTTTAGGTAATATGTTCGTTTTAACCATGTTGATTCATCCAATCCAAGAAAGTGGAATATCTTTCCATTTCTTTGTATCTTCTTTGATTTCTTTTAATAAGGTCTTGTAGTTTTCATTATATAGGTCCATCACATGATTCATTAAATTTATTCCTAGGTATTTTATTCTTCTTGTTGCAATTGCAAAATGAATTATTTTTTCTACTTCTTTTTCTGACACTTCATCGTTAGAATATAGAAACTCTACGGATTTTTGAACATTGATTTAGTATCCAGAAACATTACCGTATTTGCTTATTGTTTCTAGTAGTGTTCTTGTGGAGTCTTTAGAGTTTTCTATATAGAGGATCATGTCATCCACAAATAGTGACAGTTTGACTTCTTCGTTTTCTATTTGGATGCCTTTTATATCTTTCTCTTGTCTGACTGCACTCGCTAGGACCTCAAGTGTTCTATTGAATAACAGTGGCAATAGTGGACAGCCTCGCCTTGTTTCTGATCTTAGAGGGAAGGTTTCTAGTTTTTCACCATTACAAATAATGTTGTCTGAGGTTTTGTCATAGATGGCCTTTATTATATTAAGGTACTTTCCTTCTATACCTATACCGATTTTGTGAAGTGTTTTGATCATAAATGGATGCTGTATCTTGTTGAAAGCTTTTCTGCATCTATTGATATGATCATATGATTCTTATTTTTTAATTTGTTTATGTGGTGTATCACATTAATTGATTTGCATATGTTAAACCACCCCCATGCCCCTGGGCTGAAGCCCACTTGATTGTGGTGTATAATCTTTTTAATATTTTGCTGTATTCGAGTCGCTAGTATCTTACTTAGGATTTTCGCATCTGTATTCATGAGAGATATTGGTGTGCAGTTTTTGTTTTTGTGTTATCTTTACCAGGTTTTGGCATCAGAGTAATATTGACTTGATAAAATGAGTTGGGAAGTATTGCCTCCTCTTTGATTTTTTTGGAAGAGTTTGAAGAGAATAGGTATTATAGGTATTATATACTTTTTCATGGTATTCTTGCATGATCCTTTGTATTTTTGCGATGTCAGTCGTATTTTCCCCTTTTTCATCCCTGATTTTGTTTATTTATGTCCTTTCCCTTTTTTCTTTAGTGAGTCTAGCCAGGGGTTTGTCAATTTTATTAATCTTCTCAAAGAACCAGCTCCTTGTTGTATTTATTTTTTTCTATTATTTTTTGTTGTTGTTATTTAAATTTCATTTATTTCTGCTCTAATTTTGATTATTTCTTTTCATCAGCTGACTTGAGGCTTCATTTGTTCTTCCTTTTCTAGTTTTTTAAGATGAAGAGTTAGGTTGTTTATTTGGGCTCGTTCTTGGTTTTGGAGATAGGCCTGAAATGATATGAACATTCCTCTTATGACCACTTTTGCTGTGTCCCAAGAATTTTGATATGTTGTACGACCATTATCATTTGTGTCTATGTATCTCTTGATCTCTCTTTTTATTTCTTCTATTACCCAGTTATTCTTTAGTAGCATGTTGTTTAATCTCCATGTATTTGTGGTTCTTCCTGCTTTCTTTTTGCAGTTGATCTCAGGTTTCAAAGCATTATGATCAGAGCATATATTGGTAGTATAATTTCAACCTTGCTATATTTGTTGAGGCTTTTTCTGTGTCTCAGTATGTGGTCTATCTTTGAGAATGTTCCATGTGCACTAGAGAAGAATATATAAGCAGCTGTTTTGGGATGGAAGGTTTTGTAAATGTCAATTATGTCCAGTTGGTCTAATGTGTCATTTAAGGATGTTGCTTTCTTATTGATTTTCTGTTTGGATGATCTATCCATATCTGACAGTGGGGTATTTCGGTTCCCTACTACGATCGTGTTTTGGTCTGTTTTTCCCTTTGGTTCTGTTAGTAATTGCTTTACATATTTCTGTGCTCTGTGATTGGGAGCATAGATATTACTAAGTGTTATGTCTTCTTGATGCACGATTCCCTTTATCGTTATGATGTGTCCCTCAGTATCTTTTTTTACCTTTTTTATTGTGAAGTCTATATCTTCCGATATTAGTACCACTACTCCTGCTTTTCTTTGAATGCCATTTGCTTGAAATATCATTTTCCATCCTTTCGCTTTGAGTTTATATTTGTCTTTGGATCTGAGATGTGTCTCTTGGAGGCAGCATATGGTTGGGTTTTGTCTTTTGATCCAATCTGCAACTCTGTGCCTTTTTCTGGGTGAATTCAGTCCATTTACATTTAGGGTGATTATTGAAATATGAGGTCTTCTTATAGCCATTTTATCTTTTGCTTTCTGGTAGCTCAGTGTTTCCATTGCTTTCTTGTCTTTGTGTTTCTGTTTTCTTTATTTTGTTTGGCTTTTGTGGGTTTTGCCTCTGGTTTTTCTTGTTTCATGTTATATATTTCAGTTTAGAATCTTTGGTGTGTGGTTATCATTACGAATATGTAAAGGATAGTTATATATATAGTCATCCATCTTCTTCTGCGCGTGCCTTATCTCCATTCCCCTTTGCAAATTTGGAACTTTGAATCCCTCCTCTTTTTAGTCATTGTTATCTAATTCGTCCCTATATATGCTGAACTTTCATTAGTATCTTGCTATAGCAATTCTCTTCTTATTATTTAATCTTATAATACCCTGTTCTTAGTAAGGGTTGCACTCTTCTTCTTTGACTTGCCTGATAGTCACTTTATTCTTAATTATATATTTTTTGTTTGTTTTATTATTTTGTTTTAGATGAGCTGACCCCTTTCAGTATTTCCTGTAGTGCAGGCCTTGTAGTGGAGAAGTCCCTCAATTTTTTTATGTCTGGAAAGGTGTTTATTTCTCCTTCATATGGAAAGGAGAGCTTAGCTGGATACATTATTCTAGGCTGGTAGTTCTTTTCACTTAGTGTTTAAATATTTGATTCTATTTCTTTCTGACTTATAAGGTTTGTGCCAAGGAGTCCGAGAATAATCTAATGCGTTTTCCTTTATATGTTACCGTCTTTTTTTTCCTGGCTGCGCTGCGAATTCTCTCTTTGTCGTTGATATTTGATAATTTTAATACAATGTGTCTTGGCGAAGGCCTTTTTTGGGTTGAGATAATTGGGTGTTCTGTTGACTCCTCGAATTCCAAGCCCTAGCTCATTCCTTAGATTTGGGAAATTCTCATCAATTATGTTTCTGAAAATGTTTCTAGTCCCTGCTCCTTTTCCTCGCCTTCAGTAATGCCCATTATTCTTATGTTTCCTCTCCTGATGGCATCAGCTAGTTCTTGTATGTCTCCTTTATTATTTTTCATTCTTTGGTTTCTCTCTTCTTCCCTCTGATTTATTTCTAAATTTCTGTCTTCGATATCACTGATCTTTTTCTCCATTTGGTCAACTCTGTTTCCCAAGCTTGCTATTTCATTTTTCAACTCTTGCAGTGTGTTCTTCATATCCAGAAGTTCTATTTGGTTCTTTTGAGGGTTTCAATCTCCTTGCTCTGCATATCTTGTTGTTTTTTCAATTCTTAAAATTTTTGATTTTAGTTGTGTTGGATCTCATTGAATTTTTTTCAGAAGTACCATCCTGAATTCTCTGTCATTTATGTCGCATATTTCTATGTCTGTAAGCTTATTTTCTGGAGATTTTTCTCTTTCTTTCTGAGATGCCTTGTCACTTTGGTTTTTTATGGTGTTTACTGGACTGTTTCTCTGCCTGGGCATTAATGGAAATGTATTCTGCTTTTTTTCCAGAAAGAAGATTTATTATATAAAGGTCGCTCTTTAGCCTGCTGCAAAGAAAGCACTTTTCTTTTGGTTTCCCATAGGTGGCATCTAAGCCTCATGGATCTCTGCTTTATATAAAGCCTAAATGTCTTTTTTTATTTTCTTGTAGATATTTAATCACACTTGATACTCTGTTTCAGTCCCTGTCAGTGTTAGCAACAATTATGGTAGCGTTTGCTCAGATTCCCCTGGGGCTCCGTGGTGCTTGGTCTCGGAGGATACAGGGGAAAGGTCTCTCTAGGTTGGGGGTTGGGGACTGTGTCTCAGTCTCGATTTTGCAACTGGGGCCAGTAAAAATCAGCTGTTGTTTCTCTTCTGTCCACTCCACTTCTCCACTTTCTGTGTTGATGACT
Organism: Pteropus medius; assembly: GCF_902729225.1. NCBI lineage: Eukaryota > Metazoa > Chordata > Mammalia > Chiroptera > Pteropodidae > Pteropus > Pteropus medius. The sequence continues at coordinate 2,062,124 of NW_024353907.1, read as the reverse complement.
GTGCCCTCCGGTCAGCTGCGTACAAGCCCCGGCACTTCCAGGCAGGGTTGTTCAGGAAAGTTGCTGCGCCTTCAACCCTCCCTTCCTCCTACAGGGATCTCTGGTGGCTTCCAGAGGCAGCTTTTTTATTACTCCCAGTCCACCACCCAACACCCGGGTTCTGACCTGTGGTAGGTCTTATGTGCAGATCCCATGCTCAGACAGGGTGGTGTGCAGTTTGGGTATGTTTTGTTGAGTTTTAGATGTTCGACTTATTGTTGGTTCAAGGGGAGAGATCTAGGGACATCTCTCGCTCTGCGAAGTTTCTGCCAAATCCTGCCTTTGACTTTTTTCGCCATTCCCCGCAACCTCCCTCTATCTAGTAGCCTCAAAATATTCTCTCTATCTATGAGTTTATTTCCACTTTCGTTGTTGTTGTTTATTTTATTCTTTGCATTCCACATGTATGTGAAATTATGTGATATTTGTCTTTCCCTATCTGACCCATTTCATTCAGCGTACTCTCCTCTAGGTCCACCAAGGCAGTATTTTTTTCCATCTCCTTCCTTTTAGTCTGTGTATGTCTTTTAATCTGAAGTGAGTCTCTTGTAGGCAGCATATGTAGGGGTCTTGTTTTCTTATCCATTCACCCACTCTATCCTTTGGTTGCAGCACTAAATTCTTTTCCATTTGAGGTACTTGTTGATAGGAATGTAGTTATTACCATTCTTTATTCATGTTTTTGATACATATTTTTTTTTCTTAAAGAAGTCCCTTCAACATTTCTTGTATTACTGGTTTGGTGTTGATGAAGTTTTTTAGTTTATTTTTGTTTGGGAAGCTCTTTATCTGTCGTTCAAGTCTAAATGATAGCTTTGCTAGATAAAGTATTCTTGGTTGCAGATATTGGATTTTCATCACGTTGATTATTCTGTGCCAAGCTCTCTGTCCCGAATAGTTTCTTTTGAGAAATTAGCTGCCAGTCTTATGGGTGCTCCCTTGTAGGTAACTCACTGTTTTTCTCTTGCTGCTTTTAAGATACTCTCTTTCTATTTAACTTCTGGCATTTTAATTACGACCATTGCCGAGTGATTTTTTATTTCTCTCTCTAGTTGTAGGGCTTCTGTTCATCTAGACCCCAGGTGACTCTGCTTGCTATTTGCTCTGTATTTTCATCTTTGATATATGTCGTTTGATGTAGTCGCTAGAGTGGATAAACAAAGCCTCTGTCATCTACACCATTTTGCCTCATCTCCCAAGTATTTTTTTTTTTATAACAAAGCCAACAACTTTTGACTTCCTTGGTTGATCTGTTTGCAGCACATATCAAATGTAATTATGCAAGGGGCCTAATCTTCTATTCACCTTCAGAAAGCTAGGATTTTAGAACAAAATTTCAGGTATGAGGTCCTAATGGCTTCCTGGGATACTGGGATTAAAGATCCCAGAAGTTCTGGAAGTCAAAATGGTGTAAATGATAGAGGCTTTGTTCACATTCTCTTATGACCACATCAAAGTTGTGACAGAAACACGGAGCAAACAGCAAGCAGAATCGCTTGGGGTCTAGATGCATGAGCCCTACAACTAAGGAGAGAAATAAATTATCTTGCAGCAGGAAGAGGTAGGGCAGACAAGAATGCGAGGCTGCCTGGTCCCAAGTGGCTGAGTGAGACAGAAGCTGAAGCAGCTGGCAGCTGCTGACGTTCCTCTTAAAGGAGCCATGTCTGCAACAGGGATTTTGCGGTGATATACCTGCTTGCTCTGAGCACCAGCTCCGGGTCAGCTGCTCGGGGGACACCAGGGACTTACAGGGGGATAGTGAGTTGTTGGAGCTAGGGCCAGAAGCAAGGATCTCTCCCAGACAGAAATACTGGTGGTATCCAGTGCCGCCATAGCTGAGATGTCATTAAACTCTATAACAGAGGTAGCTCCATCCAGAGAATTCCTTGAAACCTTGCTTCTCTCGACTCGCGACCCCACCTAAGCTACATCTAGCTGTGTCCTTGGTGGGTCTTGTGCAACTTGCTGAGCAGTACCAAGACTTACACTTGGTGGCAGCTGGCCTTGGTTTCTGGTGTGATTTCTGAGGCAAACATAAGCACGGAATCTGTGGATTGCTTGCTGAATCTTAACAGTTCACCTCAGAGGGGCACATGCTGGAGCTAAAATTGGCCTTTTACCGAACCCTTCTCAAGATTGTGCCTCTGGACACTTACTACACAACGCCACACTAATAAGACTGGGAGATAGAGGAGCTTTGCTTAGAACATAGAAACAGGCACAGAAAGGCAGCCAAAATGGGAAGACAAAGAAGCAGAAACCATATGAGAGAACAGAATAGAGATTTAGGAATAATGGAGTCAAGCAATCTAACAGATGCAAAGTTAAAAACATTGGTTATAAAGATGTTCACTGAATTTAGGGGAAGAGTAGATTAACTCAGTGAGAAATTTTACAAAGAGATAAAAAACATAAAAATAGAAATGGAAATTATAAAAGGGAATCAGTCAGAAATGAAGAATACATTATCTGAGATGAAGAGTATATTAGAGGGAATCAACAGAATAGATAAATAAGAGGATTAAACCACTAGTGTAAAGGATGAGGAAGCCAAAAACACCCAATCAGAATGTCAAGGAAAAAGCCAAGAATATGACAATAATTTAAGGAGCCTGTGGGACAAAATTAAGTGTAACAACATCCATGTCATAGGGGTACCTAAAGGAGGAGAGAGAGAACAAAAAGTGGAAAAGCTATTTGAAGAAATAATGAAGGAAAACTTCCCTCATCTGGTGAAGGAAATAAACACACAACTCTAGGAATCTCAGAGAGTCCCAAGAAAGAGGAACCCAAAGAGGCCCACACTAAGACACATCATAATTAACATGCCAAAGGTTAAAGCCAAAGAGAGAATCTTAAAAGCAGCAAGCGGAAAGCATTTAGTTACCTACAAGGGAGCACCTATGTGACTGTCAGCTGATTTCTCAAAAGAAACTATTCAGGACAGAGGGCTTGGCACAAAATAGTCAACGTGATGAAAACCCAGGATCTACAACTAAGAATATTTTATCCAGCAAAGCTATAATTTAGAGTCAAAGGACAGATAAAGAGCTTTCTAGACAAAAATAAGCTAAAGCAATTCATTAACAGTAAGCCACTATTATAGGAAATGTTGAGGGTCTTCTTTAAGAAGAAAAACCGTGTATCAAAATCACAAATAAAAAATGGTAATAACCAAATATCTATCAAGGACTATATCAAATGGAAAAGAATTAAATGCTCCAACCAAAGTGTAGGGTGGCTGAATGGATGAGGAAACAAGACCCCTACAAATGTTGCCTTCAAGAGACTCACTTCAGATTAAAAGACACACACAGACTAAAAGGAAGGGGTTGTAAAAAGATATTGCCTTGATGGACCTAGAGGATATTGCGCCAAATGAAATAAGTCAGATAGGGAAAGAAATGTCACGTGATTTCACATATATGTGGAATCTAAAAAACAAAATAAACAACAATAACAACAAAAAATAGAAACAAAGTCATTTATACAGAAAATATTTTCAGAGCTACTACACAGAAGGGGGGTTGAGGGGATGATGAAAAAGGGTGAAGGGATAAGAAATGCAAATGAATAGTTACAGAATAGTCATGGAGATATAAAGTGTAACATAAGGAAAATAGTCAATAATGTTGTAATAAATATATAAGGGGGAAGAGGGGTACTAGATTTAGTGGGGTGATCACTTCAGCTCTAATCACTATGCTGTACAGCTGAAACTAATATATTATTGTATGCCAACTGTAATTGAAGAAAAACTCATTAAATTGTACAATGTAAATATGAGAAACTAATTGTTTATTATATTTCAATAAAACTGGGAAGAAAAAAAAGGATCAAGACAAAAAAGGAAGGAAGTTGCACAAATCTCTCTTTGGATTGTATGTGGGGAGTCAAGAGTTGTTACTGGGAACTCATTCTGGAGATGGACAGAGCTGAAAGTTATGTGGCTTTTGGATATTTGTTGGTCATCACTCAAATGCCCTCTCAACCTGTTTCCCAAAATCTTGCTTGGAGCTTTTTGATAGAGTAAAGCTTGGCAATGGAGAGATAGGGTGATTTCTGAAAACCCCAAAATTTATAGTTAAACCACCCAGGCTGACTAAAAGCTCTGATTATTTGAGAGGAAAATACTTCCCTTCTTTAGTAGTGAAAAAAGCAGTGACCTATTCCTAAGAACAGTCCTGAACATGGGTGAAAAGGTGAAGTGGAGCTTTGGAGTAAAGATGAAGGCAGCCAGTGAGGAAGTCTAAGAGCCATTTATGGAAAAGGATGTTATCTGGAGCATGGATCTCTAAAGATACTGAGTTCATTGCTGACTTCTAAACCCCCAGTCACCCCAAGCTTTGATTGCCCAGAAACTGATTAGGGATGATGAAACAATGATAATAATATCCATTCATCCATGAGAACAAACATCCATTCATTCATGAAAGCAAACATGCATTTGTCAATGAAAACAAACATTCATTCATGAGAGACTTACTGTGTGCCAGATATTGTGCCAGGTGCTGGGGATAGAGCTTCTCTTTGGAAAGCTCTCAGACTAGTGGAGAGCCCAGAAAACGGATATCTAGATGTCAGTGTGTTAAGTACTGATGTGGAGGCATATCCAAGAGATTATGGATTGTGATTTAATATCTAGAAGTGGGATTTAATATCTTGGGGCATCTTCAGGGAAGGCTATCTGATTATAAGTCCTGATTTTTCACCCTTCTTTATAGCTATGTTTTTTGCTTTGTAACTTTGAAGTTCTCCCCACAAAGTGTATTTCCTCACACTTTGACTTTATACCTGGCCATGTGACATGCTTCACCAATGAGATTTTAAAATATGACTCAAGCAGAGGCTTGAAATGTGTCTATATGGTTGGGCTTTCATGCCCGTGCTTCAGACACCACCATGAGAAGACCATGCCTTGACTAGCCACTGATCCCAGGAAGAAGATGAGATATACTTAGAGCACCCTTGAGCCAGCTGGACCTGCATCTTGAAGTGGAGCTTAGCTCTTCAACTGACTGCCAGCCTAGCAGAAGGGATAAAGGAGGGAGGAAGATTTAGGCATGTGTAATTATTAAACACTCATTCTGTGTAAAGCACTGTCTCAAGGCCCTAAGCATGAGAACAATAAGAAGAATAAGACACTAGATCATACAATGTTTAATTAGCAACAGTATTAGCTATAGCTACCATTCTTGAGTGCTTCTTGTGGGCCAGACCCTGTGCTGAAAATTTAACATTTTCTCACTTATCTGTAGCTAAAACACCACTCAGTAAGTACTTTTATCATCTTTATTTTACAGAAAAGGGACCTAAAGCTCAGAAAACTTTGTAACTTGCCTGGGGTCAAGTGGCAGAGCAGGAATTTGAACCTGACTCTGACTTGAAAGAATCAACTCGATTACTTGGCTACAGAAAAGTGAGGAAGAAAGCTCAAGTTAGGATTTTGCTCAGGCCTGAATGTGTCTGATGGTCCCTGCCAGTATTATTCCCACCCATCTGTGTGGGATGGGCTCTATTAAGTCCTGGAATCAATGGAAGTTTGGCTCGATGGGGAGTCACCTCACCAATAGTTTGAAGGACTCAGTATATCCTCTTGTTCTATTAATAGACATGCAAAGGAGAATCATTATGTGCTGGGCACTACACTAAGCACTAGATGTGCATTAGCTAAATTAATGTCATCCTACCTGTTAACAACTATCCTTTGAGATAGGTACAACTATTATTATACCCATAGTGCTCTAACTTTGCCACCTGGTGAGCCTCAAACATCTTGTTCATTCAACACATTATCAAGCCCATAATGTGTACCTTGACCTGCTCTCAGCACATGGGAGTGTATAAATGAAACAGATGGGACCTCTGCCTTCATGGAGCTTGCAGTCTAGAGCAGTTTCTGCTAACCCCATTCCCCAAGCCTGGTCCCATCTTTCAGGCTTGTTGGTGTCTGTTTAAATAGACCCATTAACACTGCTGCTTGGGAGCCTTATCACCTCCCTGCCCCACGTTTGGCCAGACTTGAGTTTGTTATACCCATTTAGATCTAGAAATTTGCTTTGACATACCCTCCCTGTAGAGAGAAGAACAAAGGTTGGCCTTACAGGGCCACCCAATTCCTACTCCAACCCTTCTTGGCTTTACATCTTCCTCACAACTAAGAGTTCCTAGCTTGCCCTGGTGTTGAACCATCTGTGGGGGTGGCAGAAACGCAGATCATTTGTCATATTTCCTTTGAAAGCAGTATTCCTAGATGAGCAATTCTTGTAACTGGCCACTTTGCACCTGTATGGGAGGAGAAGACATTTCCCTCACTTTGAGTTAACTTCCACTAGCCATATGAATAGAAGCAAAATCTATTTCTTCTTCTCTCAAGCCCTCAGCAATGGAAATCACTAGTCTCCACCAAAATGATGTTTGGAGTGCCAGAATGTACGTGAAAGTATTCTTTGAGGAATTATAATTTACTTGATGTGCTCTCTAGACCAAATTCCCTTAAAGTAACTAAATTGTGAGGCCTTTGTAATGGTGTCCCTTGGAAATGGCAGCTTGCCTCTGATTCGCAAGACTTCCCAGGACATTTACTCAAATGTGGACTTTCTCAGAGTTCTTACAAAGCGGGGCTCCCAATTACATTAACAGAAAAATGTAACCCAAGCCACAGACTGCTGAATCTAGCAGTTTTCATGAGGAATAATTTAATATTTAAATAATCAGTAATTAAAGAGCACCTCTTCCTCCTACTCTTTACCCTTCCCTCCCTGACCCATGTCACTGCTAGATGCAGCCCATGAATCCTGTAATTGTGAGGCTGAGGGGCTGACTTGATTGCCAGCAATTAAGCCAGGCAACAGAGAAGAAGTACAATATGGCTCGCTGGGTCATAATACCTCATAAATCAAATAAATTTTTCCCATAATCAGAAGGTCATGCAACATTCGGGTTTCCAGTTAGATTTATGAATATATTCTCTACATGAGATACATACTGCAATATACTAATTGGCACAGAAAACAAATAAATGCAGAGTACTTAGGAACCAAAATATAAGGAGCCTGTTGATCCCAGTCAGGCTCTTTTTCCTGACAAGTTAGTTATTTTGATTCTCATTTGGGGACAGTTTAGGTCACTAATAGCTTCTCCATGTCCTAATGAAATCGAGGGAGAGAGAAAGCACCCCAGATGTTGGAGCTATCTTTCATGTGATTTTTTTTTTCTTGGAAAGTGATTTCGGCTGGCTCAGTAATAGTTACCCCAGCTCTCATTGGATGGCTTGGGCCAATGAGGAGAACAGAGTTGCTGAGAAGAGAAAATGACCTTTAAGCATGAGCTGAGAAGCTCTGTAGGCTAGTCTGTGTCTTCCTTACTCCAGGGAGAGTCCAATTCCTGCTTTAAACAAGTGCTACAGGGAGTGCCTGGGATTATACCCTCAGCCTCCTGCCAAGCTGAGTCAGTACTAATTCTTGTCCTACTTAGAGTTTCAAGGATTTTGTGAAGCCAAAGAGATGTAAAAATGCTTTGAGTGGGGAAAAAGTATAAAAGTAATTTGGAGAAAATTGATGCTTTTCTCTTTGAGCCTGGTGAGCATAAATCAAATGTAATCATCACAAAGTTGGGGAATTTCTTTAAAACAAGAAGTAAAAGGAAGAGGCTTAGTTGCATTTAGTGACATATCAGCATTTGCTTAGGCTTTTATAATCCTGGATGTCCCATCCCGTATGCTGCACTGATTGCACTTTGCTTTGTTCTTTTGGCGTCAATAAAAAATGGATAATAAATATGGAAAGCTTGGTTTACCTCAAACTGAGATCGCATTGCAAGATTATGACAAATTCTGGACTTATGGCAACGCCACCATCATTTATGTGCCTGTACATTTTGCTTTTGTAGAGTGAGACATTCTAATTTAACCAGTTTGCTACTCCATATTTACTACTCAGTCTAATAACTGCCAGTGCAAAATTTTTATAGAGAGTAAGATTTGAAACCCTTTGGATAATTTTCTAGGGTGTGTTTTGCAACACGTGATAGTATATTATCTAAAAAAAATAAAGGTGACTCAGGAGCAAGGTGTTTAAACCTTGGGACAAAGTATACATTCCTTCCATCCCTTCTCTCCCTATCTTGCAAACACAACATTTTTATTAACTTAAAATGAGGTTAAAATAAACCTCAGACAACCTCAAAATGCATTAAAACCACAAAAGGCCTGTAGCTTCAAGGCATGTGCTGAGGGAGAAGGGCCAGTACCACCCACCTGGTTTTGGGGATGAGTCATGGAGAGATGGAACAATTGCCTATGTCTCCAACTATTTTTAGCATCAGCTGATAGAGCCATCTCCTTCTGCTCCCCTCTCAACAACCCTGAATAATGCTAGTATGAAGGCCAATATCCACAGTGACCCAAGACAGACTCTGTTCAGGCCTCTCTTTTGGTTAAAGAAAATTTTCCTAAAATCTTTTAAAAGGTAGGAAGTTCTCCCACTGGTGTCTATTTTTATGGGTGATTTATTTACCAGAAGTAGACTCATGTGAGCCCAATACTTTAACCAAAATTAATCACTTAAAACAGTCTCTTGTTGTTTGCATGTATAGGGAATATACAAAAATCTGGAAGAGCCCATCTGTTTTCCTTAATCTCTAACTTGTGCATGGTCACTGACAGGACAAGGTCCAACTGGTTTGTTACTTTTATAGAACCCACATAGCCCCAATTGGGTTGGACATTTTCCAGAGACATACAATAGAAAGAATGATGTTTGGAAGATTAACAGCTCTGTTTATGCAGTGTTTCTGTGAGAAAGGAGTATATTTTCTCCTCTGCATCACTATAAATTATACAGAATAATCATCACATCACAGGAAATAAGCAAATGTTAATGTATTTTTTTCTTGTTTCATAATCTAGAAAATGCAAAACAGTCAAATATAGGGATATTGTAGGCAAGTCAAAGGAATTTTACAGAATCTTTTAGGGAGTTGTGTGTACCCTCTCAAACAACAAAATGAAATCTTTTGTTAGAACCTGGGTCTGCGCTCACTGGGCTCCTTGTGAGCTGTTTGGCTGCCTTGCTGATCTATATCACCTACGTTTACTTTTCCTAGACTGCAATATTTAAATCAGCCAAGATGTGCCTATACGATTTTATTCATCGGTAGTATTCTTGGAACCCTCATACATGCATTTTAACTGAAGATGCAGGATTTGAGAAACATCCTTTTGTCAAACTGCAGTTGGCTTTCTTTCTTATTTGTTTATAATAGTTTCGAGAGAATTACTCTTTCCTTACTCCTTCCCATAGAAACTAACCTTCCTTCAAGTGATTTTCATTGTCCAAGATCAGACTCTCCTGTCCTTGATTGGGTAAGCCCAGTTTTAAATGGATCCAGCTAACATGTTGGTCTCTCAGAGGGCAGCTTCTGGAAACCATGGCTTTCTCTGGATCCACCAATGTGTTTTGGAATGAGTGCAGGCTTGAGATTCAGACAGGGAGCCACATACTCTTGGCTTTCCTTTCTGGCTCAGCTACCTCATCCCAGAGTCAGCCTGGGCAAGTTATTTAAACGCTCTGCTCCTCATTTCCTCCACTATCATAAAGTGATAACAATCATGGTTACTCGGGAGAGAAAAGTCTTTTGTACCTGAGATGAAAGGAACCATCGTAAGTGCAAAACTGTATAAAGACCAAGGAATCATTACCAAGACTTCAGTGAATAGTCTTGGTCATACTATCTCCCCAAAAGAGAACATGGGTTGACCTATACCATTATAAGATTTTAATATCTTTTTCTCAATTTAAGAAACAAAAATGTCATTGAGGCTAAACAAAAAAGTCTCTTTTACTTAGATGTTCTGCTTTTTTAATTTTTATTTTATTATTAGTTTCAAGTATACAGTACTTTGGTTAGATATTTACATGGTTTATAAAATGATCCCCTTGATTGCTCTTTTTCTCCTCTGGCTCTACACCTAGCCATTATATTAATGCTAACAACATTCCCTATGCCATGCTCCCCATCCCCATGACCATCTATCAACTGCTAATTTGTACTTCTTTAACCCTTCACTCCTTTGTCCCAGCCCCCCAACGCCCTTCCCCTCTTGCTGTCGCCAGACTGTCCTCTATATTTATAAGTCTGTTTTTTATTAGTTCATTCTTTTTGTTCCTTAGATTCTACATATTTCACTCAGCATAATAACCTCTAGATCTATCCATGTCGTTGCAAATAGTACGATTTCATTTTTTTGTTAATGACTGAGTAATATTTCACTGTATATATGAACCATAACTTCTTTATCCAATCATCTGTTGATGGGCATTTAAGTTGCTTCCATATTTTGACTATTGTAAATTGTGCTGCCATGAGCATAGGGGTGCATAGATCTTTATGAATTATTGTTTTAGGTTTCTTTGGATAAATACCCAGAAGTGCAATTACTGGGTCAAAAGGTATATCTGTTTTTAATTTTTTGAGATACTTCCAGACTGTTTTCCATAGTGGCTGTACCAATTTGCAAACCCACCAACAGTGTATGAGGGTTCCCTTTTCTCCACAACCTTGCCAACACTTGTTGTTCTTTGATTTATTTATGATAGCCATTCTGACAGGTATCAGGTGACATTGTAGTTTTAATTTGCATTTCTCTGATGATTAGTGATCTTGAGCATCTTTTCATATGTCTATTGGCCATCTGTATTTCCTCTTTGGAGAAATATCTTCTGCTGATTTTTTTAATTGGATTGTTTTGTTGTTGTTGAGTTCTCTGAGTCCTTTATATATTTTGAATATTAACTTCTTATCAGATGTATCATTAGCAAATACCTTCTCCCATTTAGTTGTTTGTTTTTTCGTTTTGTTGATGGATTCCTTTGCTGTGCAAAACCTTTTTAGTTTGATGTAGTCCCATTTGTTTATTTTTTCTTTTATTTCCCTTTCCTGAGGAGATATGTCCGAAAAGAAATTACTAGTAGCAATATCAGAGAGATTACTGTCTATGTTTTCTTCTAGAAGTTTTATGTTTTGGGTCTTACATTTAAGACTTTAATCCATTTTGAGTCCACTCTTCTACACGGTGTAAGAAGATGATCCAGTTTCTTTTTGTTTTGCATGTATCTGTGGAATTTTCCCAGCAACTTTTATTGAAGAGACTGTCTTTACCTTATTGCATATTCTTACCTCCTTTGTCACATATTAAGTGAGCATATAGGTGTAGATTTATTTCTGGGCTCTCTATTTTGTTCCATTAATCAATGTATCTATTTTTATGCTGGTACCATGCTGTTTTGATTACTGTAGACTTGTAGTAAAGTTTGATATCAGGTAGTGTGATACCTCCAACTTTGTTCTTCTTTCTCAAGATTTCTGTGGCTATTCGGGGTCCTTTAAGGTTCCCATACAAATTTTAGGATCATTTGTTCTAGCTCTCTGAAAAACGTCATTGGTATTTTGATAGGGATTGCATTGAATCTATAGATTGCTTTGGGTAGTACGGCCATTTTAATGATGTTGATTATTCCTACCCATGAGCATGGTATATGCTTCCATTATTTGTATCTTCTTCAATTTCTTTTTTCAATGACATAATTTTCTGAGAACAGGTCTTTTACCTCCTTGGTTAATTCGATTCCCAGGTATTTTATTGTTTTCGATGCAATTGTAAATGGGATTATTTTCTTAATTTCCTTTTCTGAAAGTTCATCATTGGTATATAAATATGTCACTGACTTCTGATTATTAATTTTGTATCTCGCTACTTTACTGAATTCATTGATCAGTTCTAGCAGGTTGTTGTTTTTTTTTTTTTTGGTAGAATCTTTGGGGTTCTCTCTATATAGTGTTATGTCATTGGCAAATAATGAGAATTTTACTTCTTCCTTTCCAATTTGGATACCTTTTATTTCTCTTTCTTGTCTTATTGCTATGGCTAAGACTTCCAATACAATGTTGAACAGGAGTGGTGAAAGTGGGCATCTTTGTCTTAAGGAAAATGCTTTTAGCCTTTCCCCATTGAGTAAGATGTTAGCTGTAGGTTTGTCATATATAGCCTTCATTATGTTGAGGTGTGTTCCCTCTATTCCCACTTTGCTGAGAGTTTTTATCATAAATGGATACTCGATTTTGTTGAACTTTTTTTCTGCATAAATTGATATGATCATATGGTTTTTATCTTTTGATTTGTTAATGTTGTGTATCACATTAATTGATTTGTGGATATTGTGCCAACCTTGCAGGTGTCCTGCTTTTGATTGATGATGAGGGAAGAGGAAAAGACCAAGATGATCATATCTATCTTCATGAATGAACTCTCCTAAAATGTACCAGAGGATGCATGGGTCTCAATGGAAAACAGTATCGTTTCTCAAATAATTTAAAAAGAGAGTTACCATATAATCCAGCAATTCCACTTATTGGTATATACCCAAGAGAATTGAAAGTGGTCTCTTGAAGAGATATTTGTATATCCATGTTTATAGCAGCATTTTCCACAGCAGTATTCAAAATAGCCAAAAGGTGGAAGCAACTCAAATGTCCATTAAGAGATGAGTGGATAAATGAGATGTGATACACACACACGGAATATTATTCGGCGCTCTATAAAAGGGAATGAAATTCTGATACATCCTACCTCGTGGATAGGCCTTGAGAACATTATCCCAGGTGAAATAAGCTAGACACAGAAAGACAAATACTGTATGATTCCATTTATATAAAGTACCTGATCAAACTCATGTAGAAACAGAAGGTAGAGTGGCTTGTTCCAGGGGCTGGGGGGAGAGAGGAATGGAGAGTTGTTGTTTAATGGGTCTAGAATTTCAGTTTAGGAAGACAGAAAGAGTTCTGGAGATGGATGACAGTGATGGTTGTATAACAATGTGAATATTTAATTGCACTGAACTGTACATTTGAAAATGGTTAAGAGAATAAATTTTTATGTTATGTGTATTTTATTGCAATTAAAAACATTTTATTTTTTATTTTCAAAAATTAAAGACAAATAAAAGAAAAAATAAATGGACAGTGGTGGTAATGGGGAACTTTTGGGTTTCTTCAGATGGCCATGTACATTAAGTGTGGACATTGTTGTTCTGGCCTTAGGGCAATGTTAAAGGCAGTTCCTCCTGAGTCCAGAAAACTTTTGCATAGGCTATAGAAGGTATTTTTGATAAGACAGGCAATCCTGCTTCATTTCTGAAATTCCCAAACATTCTTAGGTGCCATTGTAAGATAATCCAGTGCTATGGAGTTTTAATGGGAAGAAAAAAAGGCAAGTCCTCACTACAAGGGCTGAAGGAATCAAAAGTTGATTTTGTTCACTTGCTTGCCGAATGTGTGATGATTTCAGGCCCTGCTGGAAGCCCAAACAGCGCTAAAAAGGGCAAAATAAAATTCACAACTTTATGAGGAAAAGACACCCTAACAGATGGCTTCCTCCTCAGATGATTGTTAGAATGAGTTTCTGAGTCTCCTTTTGAGAGGCTGAGATGAAAGCTACATTATTGTGGAATTTTTTGAAGATTCTCATAAAAAGTAGGAAGTAGTATTCTATCACTATTTCTGGATAATTTCCTTTGTTCCCTTTAAAGAGAATCAACTATGAGGATGGCCGAAGGGTTCATTAAAAAATTCTACTAACTTCCTTTAAATAAAAAGAAAATCAAACCAAAGCGTTCACAAACAGGCTGAACTCTATAAGGCCCCATGGAATGGGGTAAGAGTGAAGGTGGGAAGTTCTAATTTCTTCCATTACCACGGTTCTGGGCCCTGGGGGCAGATGACTCTCTATTAGTATGACTCAAATGTCAAACAAAACCTTTCCCATAGTTCCTCTAACAGGGTCAAAACAGACTAGAACTTATGTAAAAGTTTTATACAATTTTAAGGCAAAATAAAAGGAAATAATCACAGATAGTGGTACAAGGTTCACAAAATAGTTTTTTGACCTTGGTTTGGGCAGCTTGTTTCCAGGGCTTTTAGCCCATATTCCTTTTCACATTCTGTGTTTGGATTTGTGTACTGAAGCCTAAATTGATAGGCTCTTGCCTGACCCTTTTATATTTCTGCTTCTGTTGCCTTCTGGCTGGTGCCATCAATGAAGCCTGCCACTGGGGGCCTTCACTAGCCTATAAGACATCTTTGTGTGAATTTGATAAAGGTTCCCTCTCTGAGAATATGCAGCTCTGCAGGTACTTGTTTTGGAGAGCAGAGTGTAGCCTGATTTTCAGCCTCTACTTATTCTCTTAAACAGGTACTCTTATTCAGTGAATGACCTATCCAACTGTATTTAATGGCCCTGTCCATCATCCAGGGCCTTTCACAATAACTTGATTGCACATGCCAAGTTTCTTCTACCTACTTAATTCCTTAACTTTCATGTCTGGCTTCTGATCTAAAGAAATGTTTATTCTCTAGATAATTGTCATTAGGAATGACACACTAGGATTCCATTTCTTATAAAGACTTTCTTGACAGTTTACCAATATGTCTTAATTTAATATTGTGACTATATCATTTGAATAGTAACTATATACTTGGAGTCATAAAGGGGTTATTCCCGCACTAAGGTAAGTTTTTTAAAACAAGTTTGAAGGTCACTTGATAAGAAAATGGCTGAACTCAGTTTGGAGTTCTTAAGGGCAGGACCCCTTCCAACAACCTGGCTCTCTAGTTAAACAGCATTCACGATGAGCCTGTGTGAAGTCTCCATGTTGATTGCCATCCAATTCTACAAAAGCTCAGAAATATGTTTTTTTGAGCAAAGCAGATAAACATTGTGTCTAGGATCAACATGCTGATATTCATCAAAACACACATCCTGCTGGGTCCTGCTGTACTCATACTCTGCACATTTTGAACAGACTATCTTATGAAAGCAAAGAATTGTTTCCTTGTAGAAAAACACATTCCCCTTGAAAGGATGCCCTAAGTGTGTATTTGTTAGCATGTATGCAGTGCTTGAGGTAATCTCTCTTTGCCCAGGCTTCCCTGGGACTAAAGATACCAGAGTGACAAAAGAAGCCCATAATTTAAACGACTTGATTGACAGCATAGACAAGGAGCTCTAATTTGCAAGCAGGTTGTGTCTATAACATTCTCCTATAGAAGCCATGTTATTGAGGTACTCAGTTTCCTAGGTTAGTCTGCATCCCACCCAAAAGAAATGACAGTAATAGTAATGTACATTTTAGTTGGAATCATGTTAGAATATTTTTTTGCAGAAAAATTTTAGTTGGAGTGTTATAGCACAGATAAAGTACATTTAGTTGGAAACAAAGCTTGTGTAAAATTAGTTATTAAGAAAAATTTTTAAAAAAGTTTTGTTTTTAATAATTTAGCATGCTGGGTTTTGGGGTACAAGCATGCTTGAAAACATTTGAAAAGGTGAAAGGTGATTAAGGTGGTCTTCCAGGTTTGTTTAAAACTCTCTAGAGGTTAATTATGATTTTCTACTTTGCTTTATTTCATTTTCTGTCTCCCTCATATAACTGGTGTGATAGGGGCATTTGGAGCTCCCAAATGGGAAAGGGAGAAAAAATAGGAGAGGGATGGGACACTAAACAGAAAGCATGTGAAGTAACAGAAATAGACAAGGCAAAAAGAATCAAAGAGGAGGAGCAAGGTCACCCAAGGAGGTGTGAATTAAGATATACATAATCTAAAAACAGAAAAGAGGCAGCGACCAAACACCATTGGCTCTGGTGCCTGTCATTGCAGTTACTAACAGGAGCAATTGCAGGGGCAGGATGGTAAAGGGAAAGGTAAAGAAGAAATCATTGACTATTCACATATACATGGCATTCTTGAGTTAGGTGTGTATGGCTTGTGGGACTTTTTTCTGGTTAAACAAATCAGTTGACAGAAAATATGGAAAGCAACAACTTATGAGTACTGGTTAACATTTATTAGGACTTAATTGAGCTAAGTACTGAACACATTATTTACTCCTTTCTTGCAACCACACTATGAGTTCTATAGTATGATTCTCCCCATTTTGCAGAAGAGGAAGTTATGGCATAGAAAACACAAAGCCGGTGCCAAAGTTATAGAGCTTTTAAGTAAAAGAATTGAGTTCAATCCAGGAAGTCTCAGTCCAAAGCCATATTATACAGCCTTCATGGAAATGATAGATAACTAAATAAATAATTTGTAATCAAAGCAATAAAATCAATTAACACATTTCAAATCGCAAGTGTTTTTGTAAATCCATCAACTGTTTAGCTGTGTTTCTCAGAGGAAGTAGCTCGATGGTAGTTCAAAGTCCATCTCTCACCCTTTCTTTCCCTCTGTCTCAATAAACAACATTTGTTAAGTTCCCTACTCTGTTCCAGGCACTGTGCTAAACTCCAGGAATATAATGGTGAAGGGGATCAGGTCCTGCTCTCAAGGAAGTCCCAGAGCAGTAAACAGGTTCTTAACAACAAAAGTTATTTGGGTAAGAACTCCAGAGCTACAGGAAGGGAACCTCATTTTTGGGGGGTTGGGAGCCAAGGAAGACTTCTACTCTGGTTTGAAAGTAGGAGGTGAAGAGGGATAGGGAAAAATGTTTGAGGTAGAAGAACCAGTATGATCTAAAACTCGGAGAACTGATCTCTCATTTTTCTTCTGAAACAGGAATTGGTCAGTTTCCTGCCACTCAGCAGAGTGCTGCATTCAAGTGAAGCACTTGGAGATGGAGGAGGGAAGGGTTATACTCTGGTGTCCTGGAGCTAGCTTACGTTTCTTCTTAAATTTGCATTGAATGAGATCAGATTGGTAGCTTGAAATTGACTATGGTACGAATTTTTATACCATGGAAATTGACAGCTGCTACAGATCAGGGTTTTTAATTCCCTGGAGATCTGGTTGTTAAACATTTACTAGCACACCAGTGGACACTGGTGCTAAAGACCATCTTAAATGCAAATATATGTTTGTGATATGGCTTTAATTCTGCTTCTCATCTAGAACAGAACATATTTTTCCTGGTTTGCACCACCCACAGGCAGCTGCTCTTAAGCTGAAAGTAGAACTGAGATGAGCAATAAGATGTCACTGCAATGGTTTCATCACCCTGGTCTTCTATGACTGCGAATCTTACCACATTCACACTTGCTAGCATCCTGTGAGTTTTCTCACCTTCACAGTTTTTAAAGTCAAACATATGTTAAAAAATAAACTGACACTGTTTTCCTTAGATATTAATGCTCATTAACACACATACCTAGATTCCCACAGCTTCATTTTCAAACCTGTAATTTGATTTACATGAATAACTAAGTCTTTACTTATATATGTTTGAAACGATCCAGAAGAAACTAACATTTCACTTTCAGAAGCAGATTTCTTCTGCACAAATATCAGCAACCTGCTCAGAATATTATCATGGATGAATAATGCATTCAAAATATACCTTGCCATGCTGACCCAGTTTCCATGGTAAAGGTTACAGGCTATGATCTTACAGGAAATGAGGAATAAGCCAGAGGTCAACAAGGTTGAGCAGATGACTCTGTCATTTTCAGTCATTTGATCTTTTTTTTCGGTCATTTGATCTTTTTTTTCCTCTTTATTGATTTGGCACAGATTTATATGCCCAGAGTATACGGAGCAAACCCCCTTGTGCCCTGTGATTGGTATCTCTCTGTGTCCCTCGAAAGAAAGGCGGCAAAGATAGATCAGCTTATATTGACATGTTGAGTATAGCAGTTTAGGGAGGACTGGCTCTGAGCAGTAGAGGAAGAAATTTGTCCAACTCACTGCATGCTGGAAATTTATTTATTTTTCACATTCAATACAAATTAGCATCTTCAAATTTATCCATATACTTTTTCAGCAGGAAGAGGAGCTCTTTGTTTTGGAATTCATACCAAATGTTGTGGAGAATTGCATGAATGTCTAAATCATTTTATTCCTGCAGATTTAGATGTTAATGCCTTGATGCACATGCACTAAAACCACTTCTTAAAAAACTAATTGAAATGAAGCAAAGCTGCCTTCTTCAAAGAGCACACCAAGGAATGAGATGGTGAAACAGAGAGAGGTGGTTGGATTACCCAACTAACTTGGTGGAAGAAGACTCCCTCCCCCAAATCTACCACTCTTACTCCTAATTAAATTGTGCCTGTACTCAACAAATCACTATTAAAAGCAATACAGGGTTGGTGTTAATATCAATAAATAAAATAGGATTTTTTTTAAAAAGGGAATATTTAAAATTTTACATAAACCAACTTTCTAAAAATGCCAATTACTTGATTTTCTTGCCCCCTCCCCTAATCTTTTTCCCCATTTTTAATTTAGACAGTGTAGAGTAGTTGAAAAAGCATGAACTTGAGCTCAAACCCCAGCCTCACTGCTTTCTGGTCATGGAGCATCGAGCACTTCACCAATCTTCTCTATGCTTGAGTTTCTTCATTTGTAAAGTTGAGACAATAATACCTATTGCCTAGAATTGCTGCAGAGATTCAAGGAAATGATGTATGTACCATACCTGATCTATAGTAAGATCTGTATACATTTAAAGTTTCATTCACTACATTTAGTTTGGGAGTTCTAATTTGTAGTCTGGAAATAAGAAAAATGCATGACTGAGGACTTTATAGAAGTTATTGTGGGATGAGGGGAGTAATGACAGTAGGGTCATCATACCAGATATTCAAGTCCATATTCTTTTGCTATGATGCACATGAGGAGGATGTAGCCATGTTTCTAGAGAGGCATTTTTGTAACCTCTCTTTGTAAAAAAATTTGTATTTTTTCAACATCTTCCTTTTCCCTTTCTTCCAACATTTCACAATATCCTTTCAATTTCTTTATCCTGTGATTCCGTATGTTACATATGAAAGTCATAGCAAAAACCAACATCCAGGAGTCAAACTTGTCTTTTTACCATTAACCACCCATGGTTGGACCTGATTAGATCATTGATCTCATCTGAGTTTTACAATATATACCCTCCTATTCTAGATTGGCTTGTGACTTGCAGAAGAAATTTTAGGTGACTCTTTATGTATTTATAGAATTTTATTTCACATGAAAGAGATTTTAAAATAAAATCATAATCATCTACAAAATCAGAAAAGTAGCCAGTATGAAGCAGTTTTCCAAAATCCACTCCACAACCTTCAAGGATCTAGTCCCATTGCATCAACTTTCTCTAAATTAAGTTTAAAATGACTTCAGAGCCAGATTGGAAAAAGCCCCAGCATCTTCCATTTGTGTCAAGCATTCTACACACCCCACCAGTCACTTAGAATCTGCACTCTTGGACACCTGAAAGCCACTCTTGGTGTCAGTCAGATTGCTGCTGCATGACTGCTATCCTTCCTTGACTCCTCAAAGCCCCCCAAGGGCTCTGGTCCCCTCTATCTTCCTGCTGTTGCTGGCTCCATTACAGTATAATCTTGATGGTTCCAAGTCACTGTGGTCCATCAGGAGAGCACAGTCCCCCAGGCAGGTGAAGTTCAGGCATTCAGCCTCAACAGAACTACAGATACCTCTCTTATTCCCAGTCCTAGGGACTCCATCTCAGGGACTGACATCTCCTCTTTTCTCTTTGAAGCTTAAAGTGGTCATTTTGCTCCTATCTTGCTCTGCGACTTTGCTTTTGGCTGGAATGATACTAACTCAGAATGGGGGTTCTTGGCTTTATGCAGGCAAGAAGATATTAACAGTTATGCATGTCTCTAATTAATAAGAAATTTTAAAATTTTTTAAAATAAATTTTGTTTGTTAGTTAATGTCTTTATTACTTAGAGTCCTGTAGAAAACAGATGGCATACTTCAGGGGTGATTAAAGAGGAAAGGACTATTTATAGAATTGTGGATAAGGTTAAAGGGATCAACAATGTTGGCAATGCACCCTAGAGACTAAGAAAAGTAAGAAGCCTTAGAGTTAAAGCAGTAAGGTAAGGACACTGTTTCTTGAACCCAGAGACAGCTATGGCTATGCAAGAAGGGCTACCTGACCCATGCCTGTGAAGTTGATAAAGGAAACTGATGTGGCAGAGAGGTAGGATGGGGGTGGGGTACATTTTCTGTTCTTTTTCTTCCAACTCTCTGACTTCCTGCCAGTGCCTCCCATTAGCCCAATCCAAGCAGAAGGCAGAGGTTCAGTGAGTCCAGCTGATGCAGTACCATAGAGGGCAGCCTCAGAGCACAGAAAGATAGAGAGAGAAATAACATGGATCTGGAAGAGCAAACTGAAGAAATCACCAGAAGAACATCTTTTGCAATAGAAAACACGAAATGAATGAAAAGATTGAGTGAATATTAAGAGAAATAAAGGATGGGTGATGTTCAGCAGAAAAGATAATGGAGGAAGGGATGAATTGAGTCATGAGGGACAAGGGATCATCTCTTCCTGGTTGCTTCCTAAAGTAGAATCCTAGAAGTTGCAGCTAAATAAGTCCTTTTTTCATTGTACCCATGTAATGAACAGACATTCCCCCAAAATATCTCACCTTCCAACCCACAATTAGAAATGCAGATTTTAATTATTGGCTGAGACATCTTCAGACCACCTACAACCAGGCAATCAATCCTTAAATGTAAAGATCAGTGTCTTACACTTTCCTGTTTTGTTGCCAGGGAAGGAATGGAGGGATGTTTCAGTTATTGCCTGCAGACTAACATATCACTCCAAAGCTTGGTGTAAAACAACACTTATTTATTATTTCTTGCAATTTTTCTGGGTTGACAGGACTCAGCTGGGCCACCTATTGTTGCATATCATATAGCTGAGGTCATTTATGTAGCTGCCCTCAACTGGGAGCTTGGTTGGGGTAGGAACATCCAAGTTGGTCTCTCATCCTCTAGAGCTTCTCTGAGTGTGGCCTCTCAAATCTCCTCAGTCATCTAACCTGGCCTTCTTTACAGCATGGAAAATATTTTCCAAGGAGTGTTCTAAGAAGACAAGTCCCAGTGTGCAAGCATTTATCAAGCTTCCACTTGCATCATGCTTGCTAATATTCCATTGGCCAAAGCAGGTCATGTGGCATATGACCAAACTCAAAAGCATTGTGGGAGGGAACTACAGGAGGACATAAATACAGAGAGGTATAGTCAGTCCATCAGGGGCCACTAATGTAAGTCCACCACAAAACATTAGAGAATTTGGTCCCTGAAGAAGTGAAAGTTTTCAGAAAGGAATTGAGAAATCAAAACTTGCTAAGATCATCCTGTTACCTTAGTTTTATGAAGGCCAATATATGACAAGGTCAAAGTTTGTTTCTGTGATCATGGCCAGGGCTGTTTCCATGCTTTACCAGTGTTTGTTTAATGTGGAGTAATAATGCAATTCTTTATCGAAGAAAGTCACTATTAGAGCTCTCAGGGTACCAAGCTTGTTCTTTAGGTTTGAGGAAAGGGAAAAAGGTGCATTGGGGAGGGAGGAGGAATGGTCAGAGGGAAAAAGAGGATGGAGCTCAAGGTCATTTTGCACAGGCTGAAGAGTCAGCACAGAATGAGAACCCAGGTTCTCACCTCCAGCCCAGGATCTAGGAAAATAAAGCTTAATGGAAATTACAGTTTTATTAAGTTTGAGAAAATCTGAGACATTTATTTATCAAGTAGGAAGCATTGTGCTCATAGTTTGTAATCCTGAAGATTTGAGTTTGGAGGAGAACCCCAGAAAATAATCCTCCCTCATTTGTAATGTAATGTCACTGCTCCTCTATGTTTCCAACAAAGTTAAAGATAGTAGCTGTGGGCATTTTCAGATTTCCCTCAGTCATGAAGGGGTTCCAGGGTGTGGGTGTGGCATGGTAGTCATATATTGACTCGCTAGCTGTAACCTGAAGGGGGTCTTAGATGTACACATGGATAATCTCCATGTACACTGCTGCAAAAGCATCCTGCCTGTTTGTGGGGTGGGAGATGCACTCTGGAGCCCACTTGGAGAAGCCCACTTTGAGTCTCTTCCTAGTGTCCCCTTCTGTTCCAACATGTCTCAACATGGCCTTATGCTGTCTATTTGCCCTGGAGTATCGGATGCAGAGTAAAATGTGTAAACACATAAACCATAGATATGAACAATGCAATTGAAAATCTTCAGATGAGTATGAGATTTTAAAGGTCCAAATAAAGGTTAAATCAAAATAATCCTTTCAGACATTGCTTTTTGGGCCAATTTATGAGCCACATATGAAAATTGATCTTTTTATTTCATATTTACAAAAGCCAAGACTAAAATCAGCACTACCGAAGGGAGAAAAAAGATGACATAGATGATAGAGGCTTTGTTTATACCTCTTGCAACCAAATCAAAGTTGTGACAGAAACATGGAGCAAACAGCAAGGAAAGTCATCTGGG
>NW_024353907.1:2003670-2038061 GCF_902729225.1 Pteropus medius | reverse complement strand
AAGGATGGTAATAACTACATTCCTATCAACGAGCATCTCAAATGGAAAAAAAATTAGTGCTGCAACCAAAGGATAGAGTGGGTGAATGGATAAGAAAACAAGACCCCTACATATGTTGCCTACAAGAGACTCACTTCAGATTAAATGACACAGACTAAAAGGAAGAGGATAGAAAAAGATATTGCTTTGATGGATCTAGAGGGGATTGCACTGAATGAAATAAGTCGGATAGAGAAAGACAAATATCGGATGATTTCACATACACGTGGAATCTAAAGAACAAAATAAACAACAACAACAACAAAAAAGGGAAACAAACTCATAAATACAGAGAATATTTTGAGGGCTACTAGATCGGAATGGATTTGGGAGGACAGCGAAACAGGGCAAAAGGATAAGAGGTACAAATGGGTAGTTACAAAATAGACATGGAGATATAAAGTGTAGCATAAAGAAAATAGTTAATAATGTAATAAATATGTAAGGAGGAAGAGTACTAGATTTAGTGGGGTGATCACTTTGTGAGTTATATAGATCTTTAATCACTATGCTGTACAACTGAAATGAATATATTATTGTATGCCAACTATAATTGAAAAAAATCTCATTGAATTGTACAATGTAAATATGAGCAACTAATTGCCTATTATATTTCAATAAAGCTGGGGAAAAATTAGAAACATATGTTTACAGAAGTTACAGTTAGAGAACTAAAATATTTAATGGAATATATTTATACCTTCCATGTAGAAATACTTTTCTGCAAAGGCATCAAGCTTGCCACATATTTTTCCTAAAACCAAGAAGAAAAAGTTAATCAAAATTAGGTGTTCTTAACCATAGTCTTTGACAATGTTTATACAGATGTACTTAAACAAAATGGGTTTTGAAGTTTTTCATCATATGCTCTTTCAATGAATATCAACAATGCCATCACACCCCACAACAGATAAAGTTAAATTTAAATTGAATTAGGAATTAAGACTTTCTATAAAAATTCAACTAAATCTTAGATAGTCCAAGGGACGACATATTTTTACATATTTTATATTTAAATTGATTCTTAGAGGTATAATTTACATACAATAAAATGCAAACTTTTAAGTGTATAAGAAATGAGTTTTGACAAATGTATACACACATGTAACTGCCACTACGTAGAAAGAATTTATTAATTTTATTCTATTCAAAGAACCAAATTTTGGCTTTGTGTGTGTTTTCTTCATATTCATATTCTATTTTTTTTGCATTTTGGTCTTTATTATTGGTGTTTTTTATAATTTTTTAACAGAAATTAAACTTTTATATTTATATCAGGGAACCAGATGTCCTTTTTCCAAAATTAATGTTAGTTCAAAATACTGGGTTAAATACAAGTTTTCAAAATTGCACTTATCCTGTTTTTCTTGTATGTGCACTTTTAAACATTTTATTCTATTTTATTATTAGTTTTAACTATACTGTACATTGGTTAGACATTTATATGGTTTATGAAGCAATTCCCCCGATTACTCTATTTTCCCTCTGGCTCTACACATAGCCATTACATCACTGCTTACTGCATTCCCTATACCATGCTCCCCTATCAACTACTAATTTGTACTTCTTTACCCCTTCACCCCTTTCTAAATAATTTTTTATCATTCAATTACAGTTGACATACAATACTATATTAGTTTCAGGTGTACAACATAGTGATCTGACATCTGTATAACTCATGAAATGATCACTCCGATAAATCTAGTACCATCTGACACTATACATAGTTATTACAATATTATTGACTATATTCCTGATAGTGTACTTTACATCCCCATGACTATTTTGTAACTACAAATTTGTACTTAATCATGTCCCCTTTTTAACCCATTCCCCAAATCCCCTCTCATCTGGCAACCATCAAAATGTTCTTTGTATCTATGAATTTGTTTCTGTTTCTGTTTTGTATGTTCATTTTTTGTTCCTTTAGATTCCACAAATAAGTGAAATTGTATGACATTAGTATTTTTCTGTCTGACTTAGTCCACTCAGCACAATACCCTTTAGGTTCATCCACATTGTTGCAAATGACAAGACTTTATTCCTTTTTTATGGCTGAGTAATATTTCATTGTATACATGTGTCACCTCTTCTTTACCCATTCATTCATTGGTGGACACCCAGATATCCTCCATATCTTGGCTATTGTAAATAATGCTGCAATGAACATATAGATTCACATATTGCTCAGAGTAGTAGTTTCGGTTTCTTTGGATAAATATCCAGAAGTAGGATTTACTGGGTCCTTCTTTATCTCTTGTTATAGCCTTTGTTTAAAATTCTATTTTATCTGGTATAAGTATTGCTACCCCAGCTTTTTTTTTCATTTGAATTTGCATGAAATGTCTTTCCATCCCTTTATTTTCAGTCTATTTGTGTCTTTCAATATGAAGTGAATCTCTTGCAGGCAACATATATAAGGATCTTGTTTTCTTATCCATTCAGCTACTCTATGTCTTTTGATTGGAGCATTTAATCCACTTACATATAAAGTAATTGTTGATAAATATGTAGTTATTGCCATTTTATTATTATTTTTTAAATCTTTTTTGCCCTTCTTTTTAAAGAAGTCTCTTTAGCATTTCTTGTAACATTAGTTTGGTGTTGATGAACTCCTTTAGCTTTTTCTTGTATATGAAACTCTTCATCTGTTCTTTGATTTTAAATGATAGCTTTGCTGCATAGAGTAGTCCTGGTTGTAGGTCCTTGCTTTTCATCACTTTGAATAGTTTGTTCCTGGCCCTTCTGAATTGCAAAGTTCCTGTTGAGAAATCGCCTGACAGTTTAATGGGAACTCCCTTGTAGGTAACTGACTGCTTTTGTGTTGCTGCTTTTTAAGATTCTCTCTTTGTCTTTAACCTTTGGCATTTTAATGATGATACGTCTTGGTGTGGACCTCTTTGGGTTCATCTTGTCTGGGATTCTCTTCACTTCCTGGGATTGTATGTCTATTTCTTTCACCAGGTTAAAGAAGTTGTCAGTCATTTTTTCTTCAAATAGGTTCTCAATCTCTTGTTCTCTCTATTCTCCTTCTGGTATACCTATGATGCAAATGTTGCTATGTTCGATGTTGTCCCAGAAATCCCTTAAACTATTCTCAGTTTTTTGGATTCTTTTTTCTCTTTACTGTTCTGATTGGGTGTTTTCCGCTGCCTTATCTTACAAATTGCTGATTTGATCTTCTGCTCCATCTTATCTACTATTGATTCCCTCTAATGTATTCTTCATTTCAGTTATTGTATTTTTCATTTCTCACTGTATTTTTTAATGTTTTCTATCTTCATTTTTATGCTTCTTATATCTTTGTTGAAGTTTTCACTGAGATCACTGAGTATCCTTAAACCAGTGTCTTGAACTCTGCATCTGATAGGTTGCTTTTCTTCATTTTGTTTAATTCTTTTTCTGGACGTTTTTCTGTTCTTTCATTTGGAACATGTTTCTTTGTTGCCTAATTTTGGCTCCCTCTTTACATTTGTTTCTAGGTAGTGCTGTTATATCTCCCAGTCTTGATAGAGTGGCCTTGTGTAGTAGGTGTCCTGTGGAGCCCATTGGCTCAGATTCCCTGGTCACTTGAAACAAGCATTCCAGGTATGTCCTTTGTGTGTGCCTTCCTATTGTAGTTGAGCTTTGATTACCATTTTCATGGCATGGGAGGGATTAATCCTGAGGCTGATTGGTGTGAGAACTGGTTGCTGACTACAGTGGAGGAGCTGTTGTCCAGGGGCTGACCCTACAGGGCTGGTTTCACTTTAGCAGGGCTCTGGTGCCTTCCCAGTCTGTCCTTGGGGTGTGTCATTTGTGGAGTTGGTTACGTAGTGCTCTGGTGTGATCTGAAGCTGGCCACTGGATATGTTTGTTCTGGTGCCTCTTGTGAGAGGGTGTGTTGCAGGTCAAGATTGCCACTGCTTGTGACCTGCCCAGGGCCACTTGGTATGAGCTATAATGTTATCTGCAGATAGCCACCACTTGTCCTGGGCTTGGAGGTGCCTGGGAGAGGCTAAACTGTGAACTAATGCTAGCTGCTGCTAATTCCTGGGTTTGGGGCTGCTTAGCAAGAGGTACGGATCACACTGAAGCCAGATGCTGCTTCCTTTGGGTTAGTGAACCTTTGAGAGATTTTAAGAAAGTCTGTAGCATGAGCCAAGACAGGCCATTTGTATGGAAAGGACACTGGAAGCAGCTCGGGTGGGACAGGGTCTCAGGGCCAGATGTTTTCTTAATGACACTGAAAGAATTGTAAAATATCGTATGAGTCAACTTGCTACCTCCAGGTAAGATCATGTTCATTCCGTCCAACTCTGCTTATTGTAGAAGACCTTTAGGGCAATGATAACTGTCTTTCTTACTATCCAGGTCTGTATTAAAACACAAATGAAGAGTTAACAGGTATTTTATTCTGCATTGAAACAGAAGTGAAGAGTTAACAGCTATTTTTGTAACTGTGTAAATGGTGACTATGGGATAGGCCAGGTCATCAGCATTCAATCTCTAACAGAAGGTTTTTCTTCCTGTCTTGCACATACAATCATTGGAGTTCAGAAACTAGACACCTGCTTCATATAGAAAATGTCCTGGAAGGAATTTCTGAAACGTGTACACAATCATTATGATGTCTCTTGGCTTGATCTATCTAAAGATCATCTAGGTTAGTTTTTACTACACTGTATAGCCAATGTTTATACAGATATGACACATGACTGTTCAATTGAAAAAAAAAAAGTATTTTCTAAATGAAATTAATGATTTATTTTATCATGAAATGGGAATATAGGGATTTGAGGCCCTGACTCTATCACCTAACACTCGTACCTCATGAGTTTGTCACCTCACTGCCAAGGACTTGTCACCTCACTGACATGGCTTTGGTGCTCTCATGACAGGTTACAGGTAGATAATAACTAATGGTCTTTCTAGATAGAATTGAAATCCTATTATTTGAACATGGGAATTCTGCTGGGATAATTCTGTGTAACAAATGACACCAAAACTTGATGACTTAAAACAATATAAGGATTACCTGTAGGTTAGCTGGGCTCAGCTCCAAGCATCAACTTCTGTTCAGGCTAGCTCCACATGTCTCTTCATTCTGGGGCTTCGAGCTATCTGGAGCATGTTCTTTTCATAGATGATGGCAACACACACACACAAATACACACACAAACTAAGTGGAAATACACAATACCTCTTAAGAGCTCAGGTTGAAACTGGCACCCTTTCACTTCTACCTACATTCCATTGGCCAAAGCAAGTCATATGGCCAAGCCCAAGTCAATGGATCAGGGATAATCTTTCTCTCCTGAGAGGCACTGCAAACTCACATGGCAAAGGATGTAGATGTGTAATTACATTACAAGGACAGAATTAAAAATTAAGAACGGAAATCTAATCTATTACCACCCTACTGGCCACTAGGCATAATCCATGATCTCTAAATCTTCCAGCTCTGATTTGTGTGCTCCTCTCTTTCCCTCAAATACAGCAGATGTGTAATTATAAGTGAATTTTATAAGTGAACTTTACTAGCCAAGAAAGTTCCTGGTCTTAGAGAAGGGACTGCTGGTTGTCTAAGACAATGCACCTTGCTATTGGCCAGCCACCTTAAGACAAAGCTGAGCTGACATCAGTGGTCTAAATTAGATGAGTATTTGTTTAGAACTCATGTTTATCTATACTCAGGAGAGCAGAAAGTTGTTTTCAGGTTCCAGAGACATTTTATTCACCCCGATGCAGCTCCAAATGATTCCACAATGATCTTTCGGTTCACCAGTAAAGTAGATTTCTTAGCTCTTCTCAAAAGTTCTCATATAAGAAATTCAATGGAAAACTGTGGAAGTTTCCCATAGTCACTGACCCAGAAGGCCTAGTAGTGTTGTTGACTGGCAGAAATGCAAATCACCAGACTTACATCAACAGAAATCAGGAGTTTCATCTCTCACTCAAAATTGATTGAATCCTCTTGATATCTGATCTATATGCTTATTTGTGTGAGGATGCACATCCAAGTCCAAATCAGGAAAATCACCAAGCTACTCTTCTCAGAAATGGTCAGACCCTTGTGGGATATTCCCTTCCTTGTTCCTGTTTTGATCCTTAGAGTTATGGGCTGTAATGGAAATGTTTGCACAACATGAACTCTAGCTGCATACTGTACAAGGGGGCCTCATGTCTGTAATTTTTTAACATGTAACCTGCCAAGACATATACCCATAAAGTAAACTTTCATATGGCAAGACCTCCCTTCAATGGACAGTCATTCACTGAACTTGTAAGAAACCATCATGGGCTGTTTCCAGGCTGAATCGCTGCCATAACTTCATCTAGCTGCCTTGTTGTTACTGTCAGCTTCAGTCAGATTAACTTGCTGGCCAGAGATGGAGAGAAAGGAGTCTACAAACAAGTTATTGGCTGTGGACCAACAAGGTCATCTCTCAATAGTGACACAGGCTTAGAGCTGCTATTGAAAAAGAGACTATCTCCAAAAGATTTGAAAATGAGCTAAAGCATGAAATAAGACTTGTTCAAAAAATATAATTCTGTTAATGTGATTGCTTTAATTAATATTTCTGGAAGCCATTCCAGTATATTCTGTTAATGAAAATTGATTTCTTAAATCTTATAAAATGAAGTTAATGACAAAAAACTTTCCCTTTCAAGAGGATGTAAAGATTTAAAAAGGAAATATGGAATCAAAATTGGTCTTTGCCCCAAAGATGAATTTTAACTTTCTGTGATACTAACAGTGGACATTGTTTGGGGTAATCATCATACTATTTCCCACTGATTAGTTAGTCTCTTTAAGAGATTTATTCATTCACTTTTTAGAATCTTTAGCTATATAATGATTTCATTTTTTTAAATTTTGTAGATTTATTGGAATAATGTTCTTTATAGGCATAGAATGGCAGAAATAAATGTTTCTTTCCTTAATCATACCATACTAGTGATCCAGTATTAACTATTTACTACAGTGTAACAAATTGCCCCTAAACTCAGTGTCTTAAAAGAACAACATTTACATTTATTATCATTTGCATTTATTATATACTATAAACAACATTTCTAATTTCACAGTTTCTGTAGGTCTGGAATCTGGGCATGGTTGAACTGGATCCTGTTTCAGGGTCTCTCAAAAGGCTGTAATCAAGGTGTTGGCAGGGCTGTACTTTGATCTGAAGGCTCGACTGAGGAAAATCTGCTTCCAAGCTTGCTCACATGGTTGTTGGAAGAATTCTAGTCCTCACAGGTTATTGGATTGAGAGTCTTATTGGCTGTTACCTGGAGGCCTCCCTCACTTCTTTGCCAAATGGGTCTCTCCAGAGGGGAGCTTACAACATGGCAGCTTACTTCCCCTAGAGGAAAGGCTCCAAGAGAAAGAGAGTTTGTAAAAGATCACAACAAGGAAAAAGCCAGTCTTTTTGTAACCTAGTCTCAGAATTAACATCCCTTCACTTTTGCTGTTTACTAGAAGCAAGTCACTAGGTCCAGCCTTGACTCAAGGATGTAAATACTAGCAGGCGAAGAGCTTTCTGGGGCCTTTTAAAGGCTGCCTGACACCAATCTTTTAGCCATTTAATCAAATATGACTTAAGGTAAAGAAAAAATATTTAGACAAAACATACTAGAACTTGAAATATACATGTATGTTCTCCCTATTGAACTAGACAACTTGTAAGACTCTATTCCAACAATGATACCCTTAATCAAAATATTTATCAAACCAATTTTTAAAATTCTTTCCCAGAGTTGTCTTTAGTGCATGTGATACATTGTTTGCAGTCTCCCAACTTTACTCCACCCTAAAGTTATGGCCAATCTTTTTTTTTCTTTGAAGGCAGATCAGAATAATAGAAAGAGTTAAGCATAATTCAGATAAATAAAGTTAGTAATTAAGGTTGGTAATGCTGTTTTTTTCTTTTCCCTGGCTTTATTGAAATAAAATAGACGATGAGTTGCTCATATTTATATTGTACAATTCAATGAGATTTTTTTTTGTTATAGCTTGCGTACATTAATATACCAGTTTCACTTGCACGGCACAGTGACCAGAGATCCACATAACTTGCAAAGCGATTACCCCACTAAATCTAGTATCCCTCTTCCTCCTTACATATTTATTAAAAACATTATTAACTATCTTCCCCATACTACACTCTACATCTCCATGTCTATTCTGTAACTATCCATTTATACCTCCTAATGCCTTTGACTTTTTCGCCATTCCCAACACCCCCTCTATCTAGTAGCCTCAAAATATTCTCTGTATCTATGAGTTTGTTTTTGTTTTTTGTTGTTGTTGTTGTTGTTGTTTATTTTGTTCTTTAGATTCCACGTGTATGTGAAATCATCCGATATTTGTCTTTCTCTATCCGACTTATTTCATTCAGTGCAATCCCCTCTAGATCCATCAAAGCAATATCTTTTTCTATCCTCTTCCTTTTAGTCTGTGTCATTTAATCTGAAGTGAGTCTCTTGTAGGCAACATATGTAGGGGTCTTGTTTTCTTATCCATTCACCCACTCTATCCTTTGGTTGCAGCACTAATTTTTTTTCCATTTGAGATGCTCGTTGATAGGAATGTAGTTATTACCATCCTTTATTCATGTTTTTGATACATATTTTTTCTTCTTAAAGAAGTCCCTCCAACATCTCCTGTACTACTGGCTTGGTGTTGATGAATTCCTTTAGCTTATTTTTGTCTGGGAAGCTTTTTATCTGTCGTTCGACTCTAAATGATAGCTTTGCTGGATAAAATATTTTTAGTTGTAGATCCTGGGTTTTCATCACGTTGACTATTTTGCGCCAAGCCCTCTGTCCTGAATAGCTTCTTTTGAGAAATCAGCTGCCAGTCTTATGGGAGCCTCCTTGTAGGTAACTAACTGCTTTTCTCTTGCTGCTTTTAAGATTCTCTCTTTGGCTTTAACCTTTGGCATGTCGATTATGATGTGTCTTGGTGTGGGCCTCTTTGGGTTCCTCTTTCTTGGGACTCTCTGAGCTTCCTGGGGTTATATGTCTATTTCCTTCACCAGGTGAGGGAAGTTTCCCATCATTATTTCATCAAATAACTCTTCAGCTTCTTGTTTTCCTTCAGGTACCCCTATGATATGGATATTTTTACATTTAATTGTGTCCCATAGGCTCTATAAATTATTATTATAGTCTTGGCTTCTTTTTTCTCACCATTTTGATTGGGTGTCCTTGGCTTCTCCATCCTTTATATCTGTGGTCCGATCCTCTTTATGCACTCTGTTTATTCCCTCTAATATGCACTTCGTCTCAGATAATGTGTTCTTCACTATTGACTGGTTCCCTTTTATAATTTCCATTTCCACTTTTATGATTTTTTTAAAAATCTCTTTGTTAAAGTCCTCACTGAATTTACCTACACTTCTCCTAGGTTTACTGAGCATCTTTATAACCAGATAACCAGTATGTTGAACTCTGCATCTGTTAAGTGCTTGACTCCATTATTCCTGGATGTCTGTTCTGTTCTCTCATATGGTTTCTACTTTTCTGTCTTCTCATTTCGGCTGATTTTCCACGTCTGTTTCTATGTACTAAGCTAAGCTCTTAAGTCTCTTGGTCTTATTAGTGTGGCTTTGTGTAGTAGGTGTCAGTGGCACAGTCCTGAGATGTGTTCAGCTGCAGGCCAATCTTAGCCCCAGCCTGTGCCCCTCTGGGGCCAACTGTTAAGATTCAGCAAGGAATGCACAGATGCTATGCTTATAGTTGCCTCAAGAAACCACACCAAAAAACAAGGCTAGCTGCTAGTAGTATGAGTCTTGGCGCTGCTCAGCAAGGAGCACCAGACCTGCTGAGGACACAACTGGATGTGGCTTGGGTGGGACCATGAGTTGACAGAGGCAGAGTTTCAGGGAATCCTCTGGGCAGAGCAACCTCTCTTGTCCAGTTTGATGACGTCTCAGCTATGAGAACACTGAGTCTGTACACCAGGAGTGGGGAGGTCTCAACAAAAGAACAATGGATACTGCTAGAACTTCTGCCCAGGAAAGAGACTCGCCTCTGACCCTCTCTCTGACAATTCAGTGTCCCACTGAAAGTCCCTGGTGTCCCCCATCCAGTCTACCCTGCGCTGGTGCTTAGAGCGAGCAGGTCCGTCACCATGAATGCGCACTTGTGGACACGGCCCCTTTAAGAGGTGTCTATAGCTGCCGCTGCCACTGC
Source organism: Pteropus medius (assembly GCF_902729225.1). NCBI lineage: Eukaryota > Metazoa > Chordata > Mammalia > Chiroptera > Pteropodidae > Pteropus > Pteropus medius. The sequence goes on along the minus strand of NW_024353907.1, from coordinate 2,027,840 downwards.
CACAGCCTCTGTCCTACTCAGCCGCTCAGGTCCGGGCAGCCTCGTGTCTTCGCCCCCTCTTCCCTTCTACCATCGCAGGTTGACTAATTATTTCTCTCCTTAGTTGTAGTGCTTTTGTTCATCTAGATCTCAGGTGATTTTCCTTGCTTTTTGCTCCGTGTTTCTGTCACAACACTGATTTTATTGCAGGAGGGACGAACAAAGCCTCTGTCATCTATGCCATTTTTTCTGGTCTCTATTTCTAATTTTTAAATACAGTATTCCCTGCTTTTTAGAGTCAACCCTTGTTAAGCCAATTCCTTCCAGAAGAATTTATGAGAACATTTGAGAAAACAGGACCTTAACTGACCTCTAGAATAAAAGGACATTGGATTGGACTTTACCAGTTCTTCTATTTTCTTTTTAACCTACTTCTAGAGCTTTATTTAAAAAAACAAACAAACAAACTAGATTTAAACATCTTTTTTATCCAAAATTCCGTTGTTTCACATGGTTTATCTGCGCTATAGGTAGGGAAGGTATTAGGGAAAGGATATAAGTCATAATCAAACTTGATTTTTTTAAAAAATTATTTTTATAAGCAGTTTTTAAAATGTCCAAATTTTGATGGTTGATTCAAGACCCAGTGGACGAAAATGATTCAGAAATTGGAGACACCCCATCTAGAAGCTCTTTGTGAAGAAGTTAGAGATCAGTGTGTTTGTGTGATATTAACAAGTATTGAAAATAAAGATAAAGTTGTCTTAGAGGCTGGAAGAATATCTATATCGACTATTTTATAAATAATAATAGCTAACTTTTCTAGATAATGTGCTATGTGCCAAGTACTGTGAAAGTGCTCTATATGAATAACGCCTCTAAAAAGATAATCCACTGGATAAAATAGAACAAAGTTAGACTATCATAAGAGTTTTCCTCCACAATATTTAAATACCAGCTTATAGAGGTTCAAAGAGAAAATAATTGTTTATAAATTCAATAACTACTCAATCATCAAGGTTTTTTTTTTGTTGTTGTTGTTGTTGTTGTTTGCCTTATATATGCCAATAAGACAACATCTAATCAAATGCTAGTCAGCATGGTCTATACTGGATTGCTATAGCTTTGAACTAGAATGTTTTAGTCTCTGCACTATTTTTCCCATCCCCCGAACCCCTCCCCTTTGGCAACCATCATCCTGTTCTCTATAACTATGGATTTCTGTTTTGTTTTGTTTTTGTTTTTGTTTTTAAGATTCCATGTATAAGTGAAATCATGGTATTTCTTTCTCTGTCTGACTTATTTCACTCAGCATAATACCCTCTAGATCCATCCATGCTGTTGCAAATGGCAAAATTTCATTCTTTATTACTGAGTAATATTCAATCTCACACACACACACACACACACACACACACACACACACACACACATATAAACATACATACCACACATATGATGTCTTCTTTATCCATTCATTCATTTATATATATTTAGGTTGCTTTCATATTTTGGAGTTGCTGGGTCATGATAGCTCAATCTTTAATTTTTTTGAGGATTATCCATACTGTTTTCCATAGTGGTTGCACCAATTTACAATCCAACCAACAGTGTATGAGCTTTCCCTTTTCTCCACACCCTCTCCAGCATTTGTTATTTGCTGACTTTTTGATGATCTAAGAGTACTTAAATGCCATCTCTCTATCATAAACTTATCATCCTATAACTTTTCATAGCTTGACTTTTTTTCAGAGTTTAAAAGATTTAAGGAAAATAGTTCCAAAGGACATTCACTTCTTAATTATAAAGCTGGCTTAAGCTGACCTTCACAGGGAGTTTGCTCAATGAAAAGCCTTACAACTCAGGACATCGTTTCCTGGAAGGGGACATGAGGTGGGAGACTAAGTCCCATGAAGTGAGAGACTGAGTCCCTTTTTCTTGTTTCTAAGTCCCACAGCTTCTCTCTATCTGACTGTGAGTAGAACAGTAATAGAAAAGTGCACCATGATGGTGGTAAATTATAAATTGCAAAAATTTAACCAGCCCTCCCTGCTGTTCCCCACCAATATCCCCCTCCCAGATTTCAGCTTCCACACTCCACATTGGTCTTGTGAGTGAGTGGTGTCTCCATCTTATTGTATGCACTGCCTTGTAGGTGTCCTTCAGAGACCCTGAAAAGTCCAGACACTCTGGTCTATGGATGTTAGAGTCAGAGTTCTAACAGGAAAGGATTGACATACTCAATAAAGAATAATTTAAGGAGGGTTTATTTACAAAGTTGGTATAGGAGAACCACAAAGGATAGTGCAGTAACATATAACTAGTAGCTACCAAGTTTTTACCACTTCTAAGTTTGAAGTGTTGAGAGAAGGGGATGGTTACTGGAATTGGGAAGGGGTGAGTGAGTTTTGGAACTGTCAGAGAGTCAGCTACCTGGAAAAGGTAATTGAGGGATCCAGCCAGCTCAAAGTAACACTTTAGGGAGGGAGCTAGGGTCATAAATACCCTGACTTCACTCTCCTTTCTCTCTGACCTGTAGATGTTCTCCATTGGTCAGACACAGAGGGTATGGGAGTCCTCCCTTATCCATGGGATACATGTTCCAAGCTCGCCCCAGTGGATATGTGAAACCATGGATAGTATCAAACCCTATATAGGTATACCTCATCTTATTGCACTTTGCTTTATTGCACTTCATGGATATTGTGTTTTTTACAAATTAAAGGTTTGTGGCAACTTTGCATCAAGCAAGTCTATTGGTATCATTTTTCTAACAGGCTCAGATAATGGTTAGCATTTTTAGCACTATAGTAATTTTAAGTTAAGGTATGTATATATATTTTTAGATATGATACTATTGCATACTTAACAGACTACACTATGTATAATGTAAATATAACTTTTATATGCACTGGGAAAAAAATGAGTGATTCCCTTTATTGCAATATTCACTTTATTGTGGGGGTCTGGAACCAAACTTGCAGTATCTCTGAGGTATGCCTGTATATACCATGTTTTTTTTTTTCCTATGAATACATACATATCTATGATAAACTTTAATTTTAGCCATGGTAAGAGATCAACAACAATAATAAAATAGAACAATTATAACAATATACTGTAATAAAAGTTATGTGAATGTGACATTATTACGTGAAATAAAGGTTACTTGAACATAAGCACTATGATACTAAGAGTGTTGATCTGATAACTGAGATAGCTACTAAGTAACTAGTGGGTGGGGAGCATCTACAGTGTGGATACACTAGATAAAGGGATGATTTACTTCCCAGGTGGGATAGAACAGGACGGGACGAGATTTCATCATGCTACTCAAAATGGCATGCAATTTAAATCTTATGAATTGTTTATTTCTAGAATTTCACATTTGATAATTTCAGGCCACAGTCCACCTTGGGTAACAAACTTCATAGAATGAAACCTTGAATAAGGGGGGGAAGGGGCTACTGTAGTTCAGATTGCCAGGATCCTGCCAGAGAGCAGGGAATAAAAGGGTGGAGAGTGGAGCTGAAGGAACCATAAGGAAGATATTTGGCTAATGGATTCACTGATGCGTCCTGACTGAGTGTGGATCCTTGAAGACATTTGAGTGTATAAAATGTTCCTAAACCACTCAAGTATAACTCGTACCTGGTAGTAAGACTTTCATTCTTCAATTATTTATGCTAGTATAAGTCGTGTAGGTAATTCTATAGCTCTTTTGAATATTATTTTTGCAAATCTCCTCCACTTTCCAACAATATTTTACAGTTGGGGGTGGGTAAAGATTATGTGTTTTAAGGTGTGAAATATGACCATCCATGCCAATACCATAATATAATGCTTTAACTGTCAAGCATCCCAGAGAACTGTGTCAGTCTCTTAGATGAATTAAGATTTTCACTGAAACTGCTAGGGATGCATGTTTTATGTTGCTGAGCCTTGTAATAACCATGCAAGATTTGTGAGACTTTCTTTAATTTTAGATTTTGCTTTTGTATCTAGAAGTCAATGTTTCCTCTAGATAACAGCACAAAAACACATTTAAATATCGCACTTATTGATTTCAATGAAGGCTTAATAAATGTGGAGAGAAACATCCTGAAATACTCTTAAAAATATCAGGGAAACAAGAGCCCACATGCTTTTTGGACAAAGATGAGTCAGGTAGACACCTAACTCTATTCCCTTTACCTCCTAAACTATGGTAATACAGCAATATCCATGAATAACCCTTAGAAAATACAATAGCTACTTGGCAAACACTGTCAAGTTCATCTATTGTAATAAATATGTGACCGCAGGGGAGTGTCACTTATCTCCATGTTGCAGAGGTTCGGGATTGTTAGATGTTGACATCAGCACATAGAATCAAATATCATATTGTAATTGGAGTTGAGGTGGGATTAAGTTGGATGAAGGTAAAAATGTGCAAGTGTCACAGTCTGCACATACAAATGGTCCTAAGGCATTCTCTGTACGTATGATGTTCATAGAAGGTACGTCAAGTGTCATCTAGGAAATGATTATTAATGTTGTGGGGCATTCAGATACAGAATTTTGATGGGAAGTAAGAAATGTGCTCATTGTCATTTTTTTCTTTAAGCTTATCTCAAACACCTTCATCTCCAGCATTGTCCTACCAGCAACGGGAGATGCCAGAGAAGCAGACTCTACGCTTGCCCTAAGGAGACAAGGGAGAGGTTGGTGGTTAGGAAATATATTTACAAATCAGATAGAGTATCAGAATATGAGGGGGAAATGTAGTAGTACCTACCTCAGAAATGCAAAGTTAATATGAGTGAGCTAAGCCAAAAAAAGGTATTGGGATCAGTGGATATTGATGAACATGATGGACATGGATGGGGTGTGATGGTAAGAAAATGTATGTGTGTGCACACACATGCACACACAGACACCATGTATACATTGCATAAAAAAATTGTAACTAATAGAGGGTTTTGAGAATTTCCCCCTTTCCCAATTTCTTCATTATTTCCTTATAGTTCTTTCAAAAAGGCAGTTCTAGCCCCACAGTTCACATACAAAAGAAAACTGGATGTAACAGTATAATTAAGGACTTTTTAAAATATATTAAAGGTTCTGGATGGCCATATTCTTTCCTTCATACAAGCCAAGGGAACATTTCTCAACACCTACCTCCTATGCTAATCACAAGTCCTAAATCTGATTTTCCTCTGAATCTAATTTTTAAAAAAGAGCATATCCAAATGTTACTCAGAGAGTACCACCAAGGTGCCTGCCTGAGAGTGGCCAGTTTCCAGACCTTTAGCTTCTCATGTCCTTTAATACCTCATGAGTGGGTCTTGAAACAAATATGAAACAGTTTTTAATTTGAAAAATAGATGTAAAAATAATAATGTTAATTTGGAAGCTGAGATGCATATATGTATTGTTTTAACAGATATAATATTTTAAATAAAAATTAACACTTAAAGAAAAAATATTACTGTCTTTTGTATATGACTTTGATGAATTCCAGCTCTTTAATCTAAGTGGATCAGTTCAAGGATCTGAAACTTTGAAATGATCTTCATAAAATAAACAATAAACAATAAAAAATAAACAATCCAGGACATCATAACTGGACCCATGTGTAAAGTCCTTTACTATACAAAGGGATCTTTTTGTGTTTAGTGATCACTTTCCACTGATAGTAGAACTCTTGAGATTACAGAGAATCTTTACTGGCAACAAGAAGGGGAAAGTCCTTAGTTTTCCAGAGGATTATTACACAAAGAATTTAGAGGGAAACAAAATAGTGGGTAGGTAAAATGATTTGTGTGACTACAATCCACTCTCAGTTGTGAATGAAGATTTTTAGATATGGAATGAAAGGAAAGAAAAGATCACTCAATTACTATGCTTTACAATACCTTGTGTATTACAAAATATTTTCTCTAGAAATTTAATGGCTGTTACTGATTTAGGTTTTCTTAAATTATTGGGACAAAGTTTCTAAAGTTAAGACAACAAATGAGAGCCTTGGGCTGATCTAGAACTGGCATGTGGACAAGGTTAGAGGTAGGTATGCATTTATAAACATATAATCAGGAAGCAGATAACATGGTCAGAGGAACACATTCCAAGGAGGAACTAGGGCACTACATCCCATACATACCTCAGAGAAACAGCTGCAACAATCACAACTGAACTGGGAAGAAATGCTTTGGGTGAGGAGTCAGTGCTCAGCATTTCACCAGTATGAAGCTAGAGCTAGAGACCGTCACCATTCCACCAGCTACCTTGGCTGGTTCCTTGTCCATAACAATCATGGGTAATATGGTGGCTGAGTGTTACACAAGTGAGACTCTAACATGGATATTCTTCTGAACTTTAAAAAGATTGCTCTTGCTTTTTGTTTAGTCTAGAAAAATGAGTCTCCAATAATTATTTGTTAAGATTCAGGAAAGAAGCCAGAAGTTTTGGTAGAGAGGAGGAAGATGAATGCATTTGTACTAAAATTCATGTGACGATAATATTCAGATAGTTTATAGTCTATTTCAACATTTCCATTCCTACTGTCTCTTTTTGAAATGAATATTTAGTCCAGAATTTCACAGCCTGATGACATGGGCCATTTTGAGGCCTTTCTCTTGCTCTTGGCAGAGGGTCTTTTGGAAACCTGCTTCTGAGGTTCATCAAGAGATGTACTTCATGTACTATTTTTGGGCAGATTCTATAGCAATAGCCCTCAGACTTCAATACCATACAACTCTGTTATTGTGGACCTTCTGAAAAGTAAAGGATACTTGAGCTGTAGCTTATCAGAAAGTGGCCTTCTGATCAGCAAATCCTTAGCCACATCTCCTGAAGTTGGGTCATGGGCTGTGCAGAACCAGCTTCCACCCACTCATTCCTCTGGGAATTTTGGAATTATTTGTAACTAAGTAATATGTTTTTCTTAGATAAGGAATCAACTAATTGCTTATTTTCTTTGGTGCTTTGAAAATCTAACTAATGTTGACTCAGGTACATATAAAGTTATTTATGCTGTGGGTGATAATTACTTGAAAATACATTTATAGTTAGAGTGTAGCTTCAAGTTTATACATTTTAATTATGTAGCCCATGGTAATGAATTCTCTTCCTCCTTTAAAAAATGTTATTAATTGTTCTGAGCTTATTGTTAATGAAGATAGTTTCTTGAATTTCACCTCTCTAGCTCATTACACAGGTCATCAATTTTGAAAACAGAGACCAGGATAATTTACATTTCTTTTTGAAATACAAATCTGTGATGGCTTAAATATTTCTTTTGCAATAATTTATATAGAGAGTATATTGAATGGCACCAGGTTTTGCTAGTGAGGTAGTTAAGGATAATAGTAATTATCTCACCAAGCTCAATAGTAACTTGCTGCTTGCTTTAATAGTTTCAGTAAAGATTAAAAGTCTAATAATTCTTTATTTTTAAAAACACTAAAATTTCTACAAGGAGAAAATAGCCTAGAAGTTGTGAATATATTCATTAGTGATTAAGAGCCAGTACGTACTAGCTACAATTAAATATGCTACAAATTACTTTTAGAAAAGATGTATACTAAAAAAAAAAAAAAGAAAAGAAAAGATACATACTTGAATCATATCTTTTGAAAAGTTACTACTAAGTAATTGATATTTCTTTGGGTAACAGCAAATTGTTTTTCCCCACCCAAGATTTTGGCTTGTATCTCAAACATATTTTAAAACTGAGCTTTACTACTAGTCACAGTTTCCACAGGAAACTACCTCTGAGGTAAAATAACTTACAACGCACATTTTATTTTTTTGTACAGCACTGCCCATCGATATTGATTTTCATTTAACTTTTTTTTTCCCCTAACAGAGAATTTGAAATTGTATTTCCTTGAGAAAATTATTTGAGAATATGTGTAAACAATTAAACCTGTGGTATTTTTAAGTTTTCTGAAACCTCAATTTACATGCATTAGACAGAAACCTTAAGGTATTTAAGATTAATATGGTGCCAGATTCCTTCAGTGTAAAACAAAAAGGAAAGTGTAACCGAATAAGAAGTATGGTTTATGTGTATGGGGGTAGGGGTGGTTTATAAGAAATTTTAAGGTGAAGGAAAGAGTCCCCGCAGCTGTTAGCTCTCTTTCTGGCTGTGGCAAACTGTTTTTCCGAAAGATGGCCAAAACTGTATCTCTCATCTTATATGCTTTTCTACCATGTGGCTTTGATACCTCTTTTATCACGAAGTAGGGACTATGGCCCCTCCCCATGACACTGGATGTGCTGTTAGGACTATTTCAATGAATAAAGTATGGCAGAAGTGACAGTATGAGGCTTCTGAGGTTAGGTCATAAAAGGCAACTCAACCGCTACCTTGCTCACTGTAACACTAATACAGTTCTGAGCCTCCAAAGAAGCAGACTGACTACCCAGAAGTCTCCATGCTTTAAGGAAGCTCGGGTCAGCCCACATGAAGAAACTATGTGAAGGGACCCTGGGACTTCACTGAAAGAGAGGAATGCCAGTCAGGTCCTGACTGCTCCAGTCCACCATTGTTCCAGCTCAAGTCACTGTCTGACTGTAACTGTACTAGAAATTTCACACCAGGACTGCCGAGCAGAGTCCTTTCTGAATTCCTGACTCACAGAAACTAGGAAAGATAATAAAATGATTGTTGTTTTGAGCCAGATTTTTTTGGGGGGGATGATTTATTTTGAGCAATAGTGATTAGAACACTGGCAAACTGGTTAATGATGAGGCACCTGAATGGAGAAGGGATGTAGAGGGGCAGGAGATGGATGAGGGAGGCTCATATCTCTCTTTCTTGTTATTCACCATATTTCTTCAAAGCTCTTCTGCTTCCACACCTGGTTACCAGAAATTCTTCCCCTTTATTCCTTACTATGACTTCCTTCAATGAGAAAGGCCCTGCCTTGCGCTAGCTGGGTCCCTCTTCTATAGTTATAAGATCAAAGTGACATTATCTCTGTAATTCTTCATGAGGCCTCAAGTGGCAAAGTAGGTAAGAGAATCAGTTGAACAAACATGTTTTATCAAGCGGCTGGGGCAACTCCACAGAGCTTGCTTAAAAAAAGAGCAGTCCCTGAACCCAAGGAGCTCAGTCCTTATAAAAGAACTGGACTTATAAATCAGTAGTTGCCTTGAGGGAAAGTGCAAGATGGAGGTATGCACAAAATATTGTGGGAACACGGAAGAGTTGGGCACAGGATAGCTGACAATATTCTGTTCTGACATAAGCTGGTTGCCACAATTCTCTTTCCATCTCTTCCTCCTCTTCAGACCACTAATTAAATTGTGTGTTCCCAAATCAGAGGAGTTATTTAGAATCTCAGTAAATTTCAGAAATCTAATAAATAGGCTATATCTAATTTTCAGACAACTGAGAAGCAAAGGATGATTATATTTAGTGCAGCAAATACTCAGGCATTCCTCAGCTGAGATCAACTTATTTCTGGGATATTTAAAAAAAAATCTCCTCCCTCTCTACAAGCAGTCTTATTTATTTATTTTTTTTGCACAGGCAATAATAAATGATTGTTGAATTGAACTAAACTTAGGCGTAACTAATATATTTACAGAGTTATATAATCCTTTAATCATAAAAAAAAACAAGCATATGATTATGAAAATAAGGTTATAGCTCTCAAAACTTAGCTTATATGAGAAGAAGGAAAGGCAGCATATGTGATTTGGGATGCTATCGGTAGAGATTGATGATGGTGAGGAAAATGAGAGAAAATGCATTTTGAGAATTAAAATATATTCCAAAACTTCAGCTAAGAAAGTTAAGTAGAAATCAGGCCTTTTTAAGCTAAACTTTGTTTGCACTGGTTAAAGTGCAACTTCCTGTTTTGAAGAAAAAGTTTTAGTAGGTTCAAAAAGTCTCTTGGGGACTCACTCATCTTCTACCAATGTAACATTTGGACAATCTTAAATGTAAATTAGGGAAAATATGGATTGGATTTCATTTGAAATGACTTAAATAAGAGAAAGGAAAAAAATAAATTTGAAAATTATTGCAACCATTTAAGAGCTCCAGACCCTGGTCAATTTCCACTGTACTCCATCAGCAGGAAGCCTGCCATGCCCACCAGCTGAACCTTTATTCCTGTCAGAACAATGGGCATCAGTTTGGCTTCTTAGCCTTACTATAAACAAACACCCATTTATGGCTCATCTCCGTTCATTCAGACTCATTGGGCAGTCTCTCTGAATTAGTAAAAGAGTTCAAAAGGAGATTACTCATAAAGAAAGACAGTTCTATTTCTTTTGAGTGTAATTAAGAACACTCGCATATCTAACAAACAACTGTTTTCTTGTGCAGTGTTCTGACACTTGAGTGCACATTAGAATCCCCTGGAGGGCTTGTTAAAACACAGATGGCTCAGTCCCATTTCTGATTCAGTGGGTCTGAGGCGGGGGTCTGAGAATTAGCATTTCTATCAAGTACCCAGGTGATACTAATGTTACCGGTCTGACACCACACAGAGAACCACTGTCTTGGTGGGCAGACACTCTCGGGCCTCCTTTGAAAGGCAGAAAATCTGCATACTTTGCATTCATGTATTCACTGATCGATTCAACAACTTGAGCACATAACTCACTCTATGCTCTTATAATGGGTTAGATCCAATTGATTTACAATGAATGTGCCAAGCTTTCTTAAAGCAATTATTTTGCTTATGCAAGATGAGAATGCTTTTACCTATTCTTGTTTACACTATAAAATTTTTCCTTAGCACATTCTTTTTTCAGAGAAAGTGCGCAGGTAGTCAGCCTGACTGAGATTAAATCATCGTAGATTAATGAACTCCAAATCAATAAACTCTTACTGTATTTAATGCAGAAATTTTGTATGTTTGAATTTAATTATCTGATGTGGGAACACTTTGCTAGTGCTGAATTTTACTAATTATATAATTTTTTCATCAGATATTCTGTATTAAAATGTGATCGAGGGTCACTTATTCACAAGATAAGCTCCAAACTAAGAAAAGGCAATGTTGGACTCCATTCTTTAATCAAAATATATTTCTGTGAACATGGAGAGACCACACCAATTCTTATTAAATATTGATTGCACAGAATGACATGAAATTATGAGGATGAAAATATTCCTAAATTATTCTCATCTCCCTTCCTGGTATAGAAACCTTCTCAAATCTATATATCTTTAATCAATTTGATGTTGTGGAAAGGGCATCTCACATCTATCTTTGTATCCAGTTCCATTGTTTCATATCCAATTTTTTTCACCTGTCTAATTCATAAACAAGCTTGTAGAACAAATGGCTGCCACTCTCTTTGTGAAAAAAATTTCATATTTAATAAAGATATTTTAAGAAGATCTCAGCAATTGGGGGTCATATAAAATGGAAAATGTGAAGAGGCAGTGGGAAGTGGTGAAAGAAACAGGATATGGAATTGAAAAGCCTAGGTTTGCATTGTATCTTTGCAACTAAACCTTCTTTACTGACCTCTGATTTTTCACTTCTCTGTCTTTAAACATTGAAATAAGAAAAAAAAAACTATCATCTGGGGATTCTTGTAATGTTTGGAAAACAATTTAAGATTAAACTACAGCAAATTATGAAAATACTGTTACAAATGGTAATTATTGATAGGATTAAGTTCTATTATATGTATTGGACTTAGTCAATAAAGATGCTTCTATAATTTTTGACTGATTTTTTTTGGATTGTGTCTATCTATCCACAGTATCAGATAGGTCCTCTTAGCTTGGTTTTCAATGGCTAATATTTGGCCATGAAACAAAGTAATTTTCCTGTGACCTAAACCTAGAAAGAAAGCATTCACTTAGTGCCATGCTTCATGGCATACATTAACACAGGTTACATTCAAATGGACCTCAGAGAAAAAAGCAAGTTATGTCTGTAGGCACGATTTACACTAAGAGGAAAATTGACGTCATCTACTGACTGGGACCTTGTGTTGCTGCAGATTTGCGGTTTCGAGGTAAGGGGTATGAGACTCAGGCACTTGGAAGAAAATGTAGGGAGCCATAGGCAACTGAGACATAGCTCTTTATTCTAGCAAGGGCACAGCCCATCTCACAGGGCTGTAGTGTTATCCAGCAAGGGCACGGCCAGCCTTGCAAGGCGGTGGCGCCTTTTATACACAGGTTAAACAATAGTGGCACACTGTCGGATAATGGAAGCCTGCGCATGTGTACTGGGTACATGGTTACATAAGGGGAGAAGTGTTGAGTTTCTTTTGCTCAATAGTTAGCTATGGGTGTGGGAGGGAGCCTGATTATGGCCATTTTTCTTTCTCTGCACACTCTACCCCTTCAAGGTTCCTCCCACACAACTATGTAGGTTCGGCAGGTGATTGCTGTAGGAGGGCAGACCCCTGTAACCACATGCCACAACAATACAGGGAATAACAACATGCCACTAGGAGGTAGGCTCCACCTCCTATGAGAGCTAAGACCCAGTGCCAAGTGGACATTAGGCCTGCCTACTACTCCTGTTGAGCCACTGGACTGACTATATTTCTTGAGAGAGACCTGCCAAGGCTAGTGAGATGTTGTGCCAGTTGTCCGGGATATAAACACAACATTTAATTTGGAGAACGGCACAAGTACCTCCTTGGGCAGCAGTTAAGATATCCAAAGCCATACAATTTTGCAATACTGCTTTTCTAATTCGATCTACTTCATCAGTCATCAGACTTAAGGGCTTTATGAGTATAATTCAAGGCTCAAGCAGTATGTTTTGCCAGAGCTGTCATTTGCGTTTCAGCTACCATATCACCTGCCACAGGCATAAAGATGGCTAAGGGGTAATACCACCATGGGGTCTGCTTAGTACGGATATGTTGTGAATAATACGCATTCCAATTTGTGGGGTGTCGGGGGAGTGCCTGCCACACAGTTGCTGGCAAATATGGGCATCCCCAAGTATAGTGGCCTGTCCAGTTTGAAGGAATGTAGGGCCATCTATGGGCCCCACATACCCATAAGATTCCTGAGGGAAAAATCACAGTTGGGTGGGTGCCGGCATACTTTTGTCTTGTCCACCAGTGCTTGGTGGAGGAGACGGTAGTTATATTTTGGCATAAGGGACATGGCACCCACCCTAACAGTTGGGACCTCGTGTTTCTTTCAATACAATGGGGCATATTCCCAGTCACCTCCACGCCTTTCATTAGTCAGCCATGACCATCCATCATGTATCGAGTACCCCAGTAAGGGTTTGTCCAGTCCATGCTGAGTTCTTCTTTGTGTTTCCACTCGAGTATGTATGACGGTCCAGTTGGGTGACTGGGGTGCCCAGTGGGTCAGCCAATCCCATGATGTGACAGCAGCCGCCTGTATATGCCAGAGCAGTCTTGAAGAGGCACTGTCAGGAAACTCTGTGCAGACCCAACAGTGAGAGACATTCTCAATCGTGGCATATGTATGTGCTCATTTAATCATGGTATTTGTGTAGAGTGGCCTAAGGTCGGAAAGAAACGGAAGACAACGGTACCAACACAGATAAATCTTTTCCATTAGGCAAGATATATGCCAGAGTCTTATCTTTTGATAAGATTGTTGCCACCAAGGTGGGCCAGCCTGGCCATCGGTATCACACTCATTCCCCTTGCGGCATTGATCTCACTGTGTCGACATGACACAATATGGGAGAACTCATGATAGGCCATGGTGACAACATAAAGGTCCCCCTTAGGATGGTACTTTCTTCTTCATCTGTCTCTCCTGTGGGATGTCTCACAGTTATTTGTGGTGTCCAGTCAGCCATTACCCAAAGAATGACCTATAAGTTTACCTCTAGCTCCTTGCCCCATGGAGCTATTAGTTCTACCCACCTATGGAGCCAGTGCACCATGTCAGTAGCAGGAGCCTTTTCCAGCCATCGTACATGTGAGAGGGCATCCACCTCATCATTTCCTGGAGTTACCAAGGGGACGTGACCTGTAACATGATAAACAGTTACGTCCTTGTCTTGTTTTGTCTCCCATAGGTCTCTTGCCACATGGCTTGTCCCCAAAAGGGGTTCTGGCCCACTAGCCAGTTTTGCCATTTCTATGTAGGCAACCATAATGTCAGGCCTTTGAACACATCCCGACTGTTAGGACAAATAGTCAATGAGTCATCTTTATGGGCTACAACCATCAATATAGCCCATAGTTCAGCCCCTTGGCTGCTTTGGCCTGTACCTGTATCATACAAAACATGGTCAGTAGTTGGTTGCACCCTTATAGCTACCCACTTGATTCCCTACCTCCTGCTGGACCCATCTGTGTACCACACATCAGCGGATATGGGCAGCTTCCCTTCTTTGTAGGGGGACACTTCTAAATTTGTAGGAACTTCAGCATCCAGTATATTGTCAGTAGTAAACTCAACTGGGCATAAAACTGTAATTCCATGGCCAAAGGGCTAGCGCCACTTGTTCTAGATCTGTAAGAGAAGCAGAAGTTAACACGACATCATCAATATAATGAGACAATTCCACCACTGCCAGTCAGGTCCAGGTTGCCAAATCCTGGGCTACCAACCCATGGCAAGTTGTTGGGCTATGCAGGTAGCCTTGGGGTAATACCACAAAAGTCCCTTGTCTTCCTTCCCATGTGAAGGCAAGTTGATCTTGACTTTTGGAAGCTAAATCTATGGAGAAAAAAGCATTAGACAAATCCAAGACATAGTGATACGTTCCCAGCCTTGTATTCAGTTGATCCATTAGGTCATAGATAGATGGTACTGCTGCATGCAGTATGGGAGTCACTTTATTCAATTCTCAAATAGTCCATAGTCATTTTCCATGAGCCATCAGGCTTCCTCACTGGCCACACAAAGGCTTTGTAAGGACTATGAATGAGGTGTATAATCTGAGCTTTCTCCTATTCCTGAATTGTAGCCCCGATTTCATCATGTCCACCAGTCAAGTGATATTGCTTAACACTAACAATGCACCTCACTTCTGGTACTTTTTATGATAGGTGATGAGTATGCCCCTGCACTACAGGCTTCACCACCCAGACTTGCAAAAGGAATTCACCAGCAGAGGTCTGCAGATTGAGCCCTTGCAACACATCCACCCCTAAGATATTTTCCAGCACTGGGGAAACATACCTTTTATATAGACGTGGGTACAAACATCCTATTCTGAGAGGCAAAGTCACAGCTTTGGTCCTAATAGTCTTACCCCCATAGCTGTCTATATAGGTGGCTGGTCCAGGGAATCTGGATTTCTATAGATAAGACTGCAGCCGGCCCCAGTATCCACCAGTGCTAGGACTGCTTGCACATTGTTTTGGGACCAGTGGATTGCCAATTCCATGTGCAGCCTCCAGTCCCTGCCTATCCCCTCAA
Organism: Pteropus medius; assembly: GCF_902729225.1. Classification (NCBI taxonomy): domain Eukaryota; kingdom Metazoa; phylum Chordata; class Mammalia; order Chiroptera; family Pteropodidae; genus Pteropus; species Pteropus medius. Next base: position 2,012,521 of record NW_024353907.1, on the reverse strand, counting down.
AATGGGCACGTCAGCCTTCTCCCTAGTCATATAAGGTTGTCAGAGAGTCCTAGGGTTTCAAAAAATCCTTCAAGGCCACAGGCTTAGCTCTTTCAGTGGGAGGTTTCTGCCCACACCTGAATTGCTGTTCAGGTTTCAACTGCCACTACAATTCTAGCAACACTGCATTAGACTGGCAATCTATCTTGTCTTGATCAACTCCTGCAGCTAGCAAATCAGTCCATATTTGGGTTTGGGTCATCCAAACAGTACCCTGACTAGGGCCTTTCTTTTTCTTCTCACTCCTCTAGGGTCTGGGCATTACCGCATGGACACTTCTGCTCCTGCCTCATGGTGTCTCCCCTCTACATCCCCCAGAGCAGCCATTGCTGTAGTCACTTCATGTATACGTTTTCCCATATAGGTAGCGACCGACGAGCCAAAAGTGGTGGTAGTGGGGAGTCCCTAACACTAGGTCCCACATGCCAGTCGTAAACCATTCATCATCCAGTCCTCATGTATTCAAATTAAACATAGCCTGTCTCATGCTCAGTTCATGAATAATCTGCTCTAATTCAGCATACTTTTGCCATTTACTCGCGTGGTCTGGGATTTCTCTGGTGTCATTCCAAACTGTCCGCACAGCAGCAGTAATCCATTCCATCAGGGTATGGTTTCTCTGCCCTTGAGCCAAGTAGTGACTGTTCTGCAGACGCTACTGTAATGAGGGCCGTACAGTTATGGATGCCAATTTCTCCATCTCGTCAGGGGAGCATGAGATACTGTCGGATCCTCGTCCCAAAGGCGCAGCAACCAGGCCTGCAACTGTTCACCAGGGTGCTGCCAACATTGCTTCCCCAAATCCCACAATTCTGCGAGTGTGTATGGGGGTATATGTGGTGAACTCAGTCACTGTGGGGCTGCCAGCCTGCACCCCTCCTGGCCCCAGGGACTGTTCTTGCTTTATTTACCTCTTGGTGTATTCTGGGCTCTACTTGCGGGTAGACTTCCTCAGGGACGTCTTCCCCCACCTCTGAGGGCGACTCCGAGGGTGGACTTCTTTGGAGCTCAGCTTCCAGTTGTTGTACCCTTGCGTCCAAGGGATCTGCCTTTTGCCAAAGCTTCTGTACCCGCACAGCTTCTGCTAGAGCTTCATCCATGTTCTGCTTCAAAGCCATTAAAAGCACCCAGCCTACTTGGCCAGCCATGGCTCGAGGTTTTTCCAGCAGTTGTTCCTCCAAGGAGCAGAGTGCCTTCTCTATACTTATCTGGCACCCATCAACTGCCTCCCATGGCTCAAATGGAGTCCAAGTCATCAGTACCACTGCCATGGGGTACCACATACTCTGTGGGTACCACATGTCTCTCCCATCCTCCAGCAGGGCAGACGACTCCCTTACTTGGGAATCCTGATCATGACTATGCCAAGTGTGTTGCTGCAGATTCACGGTTCTAAGGTAAGGGGTATGAGACTCAGGCAGTTGTAAGAAAATGGAGGGAGCCATAGGCAACTGTGACATAGCTCTTTATTCCAGAAAGGGCACAGCTTATCTCACAGAGTGGCAGTGTTATCCAGCAAGGGGATGGCCAGCCTCTCATGGTGGCAGCGCCTTTTATACACAGGTTAAATAATAGTGGCACACTGCCAGAGATAATGGAAGCCCGTGCAGGCATATCAGGCACATGGCTACATAAGGGAAGAAGTGCTGAGTTTCTTTCACTAGGAAGTTAACTATGGGTGTGGGAAGGAGACTGACTACAGCGATCTTACTTTCTCTGCACAGACCTCAACCCATATAGTTTAATTTGCCAGGACTGCCGTAACAAAGTAGCACAGACTAGGTCGCTTAACTAACAGAAATTTATTTTACCATTGGAGAAATATCTTCTCCTTTTGGAGGCTGGAAGTCTGAGATCAAGGTGTCAGCAAGGTTGGTTTCTTCTGAGGCCTCTGTCCTTGGCTTGCTGATGGCTGCCTTCTCTTTGTATTCTCACATGTGTTCCCTCTTTGCATGTTTGTGTCCTGATCTCTTTTTTATAAGAACGCTACTCAGATTGGATTAAGGCTCATACTGATGACCCCATTTTAACTTAATTACCTTTTTAAAGACTATCTCCAAATACATTCATCTTCTGAAGTACTAGGGATTAGGACTTCAACATATAAGTTTTTGGAGGATACAACATAGCCCATAGCATGATACATAAGCTCATTACTTTTGGTTTATCTTAATGAGATTAAGATGGCAATATCTTCATGTGACTCCTTTTAACACTTTAAACAAAGATAGTGTTGTAAGCATGTTCTAAAAAGTTTTTGATCACCAGATCTCCTGCATTTATGCAATGAAACAATTAGAATGACATGTTCAAAATTAAATATAAAGTTGATTACAAAAGTTAAATAAATGATGTCTGTGCATCCTCGGTGAAACAATCCATAAGCATTTACTATTAAATAACCTGATGATGATGAGGAGGAGGAAGAAGAAGAGGAGGAAGAGGAAAAGGAGAAGGAGGAGGAGAACAATAGCTGCATTTATTGAGTCACAATGATGTCACTCACTGTACCAGGTCTTTACATATATGATTCAACTTAATTTTGTCAAATCCTCTCTTACATCCAGTGATTTTATTATTTCAGCATTACAAATGAAGAATCTATGATTTGAAGAGCTTAAAGACACTACCTTGCATGAGGTTAAGTGGAAATATGAATCACTAACATCATTGTTAATACTAGTTGCATCCTTTTTTAAAAATTAAATTTATTGGAGTAACACTGGTTAATACAATTATATAATTTTCAGGTATACATTATAATTTGACATCTGTATATTCTATTGTGTGTTTACCACCCACAGTCCAGTTTCCTTCAGTTACCATAAATTTGAACCCCTTTACCCACTTCACCCTCCCCTTGTCTCCCTATGTTTGACCCTCTTTAACCCATCTACTTCGCCACTCCTCCTCCACCCCTTACCCTCTGGTAACCAGTAGTCTATAGTCCATGTCCATGAGTCTATGTTTGTCTTGTTCGTTTGTTGCTTTTAGGTTTATATCCCACATATAAGTGATATCATATGATTTTCAACCTTTTCTGTCTGGCTTATTTAGCTTAGCATGATTATCTCAAGGTCCATCAATATTGTCGCAAATGGCAACATTTCATCTCTTCTAATGGTTGAGTAATATTCCATTGTATATATGTACCACAGCTTCTTTAGCCAATCATCTTTCATAGGACATTTTGGTTGCTTCCAAGTCCTGGCCACTGTGAATAATGCTACTATGAACATCAGTGTGCAAATATCTTTTCAGATACGGGTTTTCAAGACTTTAGGGTAAATACTGAGTAGAGGGATTGCTGGATCATATGGTAGATCAATTCTTAGTTTCTTGAAGAACCTCCATACTGTTTTCCATAGTGGCTGTACCAATTTGCAGCCCCACCAGCAGTGTATGAGGATTCCTTTTACTCTACAAACTCTCCAAGATTTGTTATTATTAGTCCTATTGATTATAGCTATTCTAACAGATGTGAGATGGTATCTCATTGTGGTTTTGATTTGCTTTTCCCTAATAGCTAGCGATGTTGATCATCTTTTCATATATTTGTCAGCCATTTGTATGTCCGCTAGGGAGAAGTGTCTGTTCAGGTCCTCTGCCCATTTTTTGAATGGATTGTTTGTTTTTTTGTTGTTGTTGTTATTGAGTCATGTGAGTTCTTTGCATATTTTGGATATTAGGCTGTTATCGGAGATGTTGCTTGCAAATATATTTTCCCATTCGGATGGTTGTCTCTTTACCTTGTTGACAGCTTCTTTTGCTGAGCAGAAGCATTTTAGTTTGATGTAGTCCCATTCATTTATTATTGCTTTGACTTCCCTTGCCCTTGAGGTCAAATTCATGAAATCCTCTTTAAGTCCAAGGTCCTTGAGTTTAGTACCTATGCTTTCTTCTATGCACTTTATTGTTTTAGGTCTTATATTCAGGTCCTTAATCCATTTTGAGTTAATTTTGGTGTGTGGAGATAGACAATAGTCTAGTTTCATTCTTTTGCAGGTGGCTTTCCAGTTGTCCCAGCACTATTTATTGAAGAGGCTTTCCTTTCTCCATTGTATGTTTTTGGCTTTTTTGTCAAAAATTATTTGCCCATATAAATGTGGGTTGACTTCTGGGCTCTCGATTCTTTCCCACTGGTCCGTGTGCCTGTTTTGCTGCCAATACTGTGCTGTTTTGATTACTGTTACTTTGTAGTATAATTTGAAGTTGGGCAGAGCGATGTCTCTAGCCTCATTCTTTTCTCTCAAGATGGCTTTGGCAATTTGGGATCTTTTGTGTTTCCATACAAATGTGAGGAATTTTTGTTCTATTTCTTTAAAAAATGCCAATGGGATTTTGATGGGGATTGCATTAAATCTGTATAATGCTTTAGGTAATATGGTCATTTTAACTTTGTTGATTCTTCCAATCCAAGAACATGGAATATCTTTCCATTTCTTTGTATCTTCTTCGATTTCTTTTAATAGAGTCTTATAGTTTTCATTATATAGATCCTTCACATGTTTCCTTAAATTTATTCCTAGGTATTTTATTTCTTTTGTTGCAATTGCAAAAGGAATTATTTTTCCAGTTTTTTTCTGACACTTCGTTATTAGAGTGTAGGAATGCTATGGAGTTTTGAACATTGATTTTGTATCCAGAAACTTTACTGTATTTGCTTATTGTTTCTAGAAATGTTCTTGTGGAGTCTTTAGGGTTTTCTATATAGAGAATCATGTCATCTGCAAAAAGTGACAGTTTGACTTTTTCGTTTCCTATTTGAATGTCTTTTATATCTTTCTCTTGTCTGATTGCATTTCTAGGACCTCCAATGTTGTATTGAATAACAGTGGTGATAGTGGACAGCCTTGCCTTGTTCCTGGTCTTAGAAGGAAGGTTTTTAGTTTTTCATCATTAAGTATAATGTTGGCTGAGGGTTTGTCATAGATGGCCTTTATTATGTTAAGGTACTTTCCTTCTATATTGATATTATGAAGTGTTTTGTATCTTGTCGAAAGCTATTTCTGCATCTATTGATATAATCATATGATTCTTCTATTTTAATTTCTTTATGTGGTGCATTACATTAATCAATTTGCATATGTCGAACCACCCCTATGCCCCTGGGATGAAGCCCACTTGATCATGGTGCATAATCTTTTTAATATGTTGCTGTATTCGGTTCGCTAGTATCTTCTTTAGGATTTTTGCATATATGTTCAGGAGAGATATTGGTCTGTAGTTTTCTTTTTTTGTGTTATCCTTACCAGGTTTTGGTATCAGAGTTATATTGGCCTGATAAAATCAGTTGGAAATTATTGCCTCCTCTTCAATTGTTTTGGAAGAGTTTGAGGAGAATAGGTATTAATCTTCTTTCAATGTTTGGTAGAATTCACTGATGAAGCCATCTGGTCCTGGACTTTTACTTTTTGGTAGATTTTTGATGATTGTTTCAAGTTCCATACAGCTGATTAGCCTATTTAGATTTTCCAGTTCTTCTTTATTCAGTCTAGGAAGATTGTATTTTTCTAAGTACTGGTACATTTCTTCTAGGTTATTAAATTTGGCGTTATATATTTTTTCATAATATTCTTGCATGATCCTTTGTATTTCTGCAATGTCAGTCGTAATTTCCCCTCTTTCAAGCCTGATTTTGTTTATTTCTGTCTTTTCTCTTTTTTTCTTTAGTGAGTCTAGCCAGGAGTTTGTCAATTTTATTAACCTTCTCAAAGAACCAGCTCCTTGTTGTATTTATTTTTTCTATCGGTTTCTTTTGTTTTCAATTTCATTTATTTCTGCTCTAATTTTGATGATTTCTTTCCTTCTGCTGACTTGAGGCTTCATTTGTTCTTCCTTTTTTTTTTTTTTAAGATGAAGCATTAGGTTGTTTATTTAGATTCATTCTTCTTTTAGGAGATAGGCCTGCAATGATATGAACTTTCCTCTTATGACCGCTTTTGCTGTGTCCCAAAAGTTTTGATATGTTGTACTATCATTATCATTCGTTTCTACGTATTTCTTGATCTCTCTTTTTATTTTTTCTCTGACCCACTTATTCTTTAATAGCATGTTGTTTAATCTCCATGTATTTGTGGTTCTTCCTGATTTCTTTCTGCAGTTGATCTCTAGTTTCAAAGCATTATAATCAGAGAATATGGTTGGTATGATTTCAACCCTCTTATATTTGTTGAGGCTTTTTCTCTGTCACAGTATGTGGTCAATACTTGAGAATGTTCCATGTGTACTAGAGAAGAATATATAAGCAGCTGTTTTGGGATAGAAGGTTTTGTAAATGTCAATTATGTCCAGTTGGTCTAATGTGTCATTTAAGGATATTATTTCCTTACTGATGTTTTGTTTGAATGACCTGTCCATATCCAACATTAGGTTATTAGATCCCCTCCTATGATAGTGTTTTGGTCTGTTTCTCCCTTTAGTTTTGTTAGTAATTGCTTTAGATATTTCGGGGCTCCCTGATTGGGAGCATGGATATTAATATGTGTTATTTCTTCTTGGTGCATGATTACCTTTATCAATATGAAGTGTCCCTCAGTATCTTTATTTATCTTTTTCTTTTTGAAGTCTATTTCATGTGATATTAGCACTGCTATTCCCATTTTTCTCTGAATGCCATTTGCTTGAAATATCATTTTCCACCCTTCCACTGTGAGTCTATATTTCTCTATGGAGTTGAGATGTTTCTCTTGGATGCAGCATATGGTTGTGTTTTGCTTTTTGATTCATTCTGCAACTCTGTGCCTTTTTATTGGTAAGTTCAGTCCATTTATATTTAGGGTGATTATTGAAATATGAAGTCTTCTTTTATCTTTTGCTTTCTGGTAGCTCAATGTTTTCATTGTTTCCTTGTCCTTGTGTTTCTGCTTTCTTTATTTTGGTTGTCTTTTATGGGTTTTCCCTTTGATTCTCCTTGTTTTATGTTATATACTTCAGTTCTGAATCTTTGGTGTGTGGTTATCATTAAGAATATGTAAAAAATAGTTATATATATATACAGTCATTCTTTTTCTTCTGCACGTGCCTTATCTCTATTCCCCACTGAGAATTGGTATCTTTGAATTCTCCCCTTTTCAGTCATTGTTGTTTCATTTTGTCCCTATGTATGCTGAACATTTATTACTATCTTGCTATAGCAATTCTCTTCTCATTATTTAAGCTTATTATGCCCTGTTCTTACTAAGGGTAGCACTCTTCTGCTTTGATTTGCCTGATAGTCACTTTACTCCTAATTATGTTTTTTTGTTTGTTTGTTTGTTTTGTTATTTTGTTTTAGATGAGCTGACATCTTTCAAGATTTCCTGTAGTGCATGCCTCGTAGTGGAGAATTCCCTCACTTTTTGTATGTCTGGAAAGGTCTTAATTTCTCCTTCATATCTAAAGGAGAGCTTAGCTGGATACAGTATTCTAGGCTGGCAGTTCCTTTCACTTAATAGTTTAAATATTTAATTCCATTTCTTTCTGGCTTGTAAGGGTTAAGACTTGTGCTAAGAAGTCAGAAGGTGATCTAATGGGTTTTCCTTTATAAGTTATTGTTTTCTTCTCCCTAGCTTCCCTGTGAATTCTGTCTTTGTCATTGATTTTTGATAATTTTAATACAATATGTCTTGGTGAAAGCCTTTTTGGGTTTGAGGTATTGGGTGTTCTGTTGGCTTATTGAATTCAAAACTCCAGCTCATTCCTTAGATTTGGGAAATTCTCATCAACTATTTATCTGGAAATGCTTTCTAGTCTCTGTTCCTTTCCCTCACCTTCGATAATAGCCATTATTCTTATGTTTCCTCTCTTGATGATATCAGCTAGTTCTTGTATTTCTCTTTCATTCTTTTTCATTCTTTTTTTTCTCTCTTCTTCCTTCTGATTTATTTCTAGATTTCCATCTTTGATATCACTTATCCTTTCCTCCATTTGGTCGACTCTATTTCCCAAGCTTGCTATTTCATTTTTCAACTCTTGGAGTGTGTTCTTCATCTCTAGAAATTCTATTTGGTTTCTTTTGAGGGTTTCAATCTCCTTCCTCTGCTCATCTAGTTGTTTTTTCAATTCCTGAAATTGTTGATTTGAGTTGTTTTGGATCTCATTGAGTTTTTTTCAGAAGTACTATTTAGAACTTTCTGTCATTTAAGTTGCATATTTCTATGTCTGTAAGCTTATTTTCTGGAGATTTTTCTCTTTCTTTCTGAGATGACTTGTCACCTTAGCTGTTCATGGTGTTTAATGGACTATCTGTGCCTGGGCATTAATGGAAGTGTATTCTACTGTTTTTCCAGAAAGAAGATTTATTATATAAAGGTCTCTTTTTAACCTGTGCAAAGAAGGTGCTTTTCTTTTGGTTTCCAGTAGGTGGTGTCTAAACCTCTTAGATCCCTGTTTTATATAAAGCTTTAATAATGCCTTTACATAATGCCTTTTTATTTTCTGATAGATATTTAATCATGCTTGCTACCCTCAGTTTCAGTCCCTGTCAGTGTTAGGAATAGTTTCTGTAGTTTTTCCTCAGATTCCTCTGGGGATCTGCAGTAATCAGTCTCAGAGGGCATGGGGGTAGGGGCCCTCTGGGTTGGGGATTGGGGCCTGGGGCTCGGTCTCGGTTTTCCAACCACGGCCAGTAAAAATCAACTGTTATTTCTCTGCCATTTGCTTCTCTGCTTTCTGCCCTGATGACAGGGCCCTCCTGGTGGCTGCTTTCAACTCACAAACTCTCCCAGGCATGGCTGTTCAGGGACCTCACCTCATAAACTTGCTGCACCTTCTCCCTCCCCCCTCCCCCTACTGGGAGCTACAGCAGCTGCGAGAGGCAGCTTCTTTATTT
>NW_024353907.1:1966920-2003659 GCF_902729225.1 Pteropus medius | reverse complement strand
AAGACAGTGTTCTGATCAAGCCTCAAAATTTTATTCAGCAGCAAGAGTATTTATACAGGGTTAACAAAGGAGGGCAGGGCTAGCTGGGTGGGAGAGTATCTGTCACAGGCGCATTGGTTCTTAGCTGGTGGGGTGAGGAGTGGTAAGGGTTAGAGGGAGTGGGAGTGAAGGAGGGAACTAACTCTGGGCTGAGCTGACTGCTAGGGGGCTAACAAGATGCAGGATGCAGATAAGGCCTCGCCTAGTCACAAGATTCTTTGTTCTTAGTTTTGGCTCCCAACATCTCCTCCCTTTCTGTTTAAGAAAGGTGGGCTTTTACCGAGTGGGGGAACATTGACCTGGTTCCTCCCGTGGGCTATGTGGGCCCACTAGTAATGGCTCTTGGTACCTTTTTGGGAGGAGAGGCAGAGCCGTTAGAATTGATTTTTGGTACCAACCTCTATGCAAACCAGGTGTATTCACAGGGAAATACAGAGGGGGTCCTTTTTATTATGACCTTCCCTTGCAATAGCTTTGCTACTGCACCCATCTCGGTGCCCATACCCCTAAGGGTAGACATACCTCCGTACATTATGTCGTCCCTGTAGGGAAGGGGCCAGCATCAGTGTATGCATCATTACATACATCGAATCCTGCTTCAGACAATGCCAGGCAATGGTAATGAACTTGAAGGGGTTTTGCATAAAAACTTTCTATTTGGCTCTTAACAAACGTGGTAAGTTTGCGGAAAGCCCAAGGACCAAAAGATAGGACCAAAAGAAAGCCTAGGAAAGGGCCTAAGATAGAGGGCAAGAGTGTGGTCAACCAAGGGGATGTGGCAAACCAATTAGCAAACCAGCTTTGTTTGGATTCTCTTTGTTTGCGGTGTTTCTCAAGGCCTTCTCTGACCTTACTCATGGAGTCTTTGATGACTCCAGAGCGATCCATATAGAAGCAACATTCTTCTTTTAGGGCAGCGCAGAGGCCCCCCTGTTGTAAAAGCAAAAGATCTAGGCCTCTGCGGTTTTGGAGGACAACCTCCGCTAAGGAGGACAATGACTGTTGTAGGTGGGAGATGGCAGTTTCGAGGCGCTCGAGATCTTCATCGATGGACATTCGAAGGTCTGAGTAGTACTTGTTGGAGAGAACGAGAGAGGTTATTCCCATCCCTGTCCCTGCCGCACCAACACCCAAAAGGACCGCTAGGGTCACAGCCGTGATTGGTTCGCGTTTGGGTCTAAGCAGACTAGGATCATCTTTAGGGTCCCAGGCTTGTGCAAACTGAGCTTCATCATAATAAGTCAAGCGAGGGATAAGCTGTACAATCACACAAAACTGAGTTGTATTGTTCTTTAGGTGGGTACTATATACACACGGGGTGAGTCCATCACTGCAGGCCCACCATGTATTGTTCGGGGGGATAATATATTGGTTATCATTAAGGCTATTGGTAGTTTGGGTGCATAGATGCTGATGTGCAACAGGAACCTTACCTAAGCAGGTTCCCTGTCCTGAAACAGATTGGAGAGTCAGTCTTGCCGACCCCTGTTGAGCCCAGCGACATTGATTATGGTTGTTGGAAACAGTAAAATTACCTGAGACAGCAATGCCTTCATAAAAGGGAGGGCTGACACCATAACAACAGGATTTTGTTAGGTTCGGGCTAGAGTGATTTAAAGTAAGGAAAGTGTGTTGAATAAGGTTAGTCAATGACTCCCTAGTAGATTTAGGATGGTTTGTAGGACCCTGAGGAATGGGAGGACTAACAGGAGTCTTTGGTGTAAGAGACTTATTAACTAGCGTGGGAGGGGGTGGATTAAAAGAGGCGAGTTCAGCCTCAAGAGCGCGAAGTTTCTTCATAAGTTTTAAATGTTCCCGTTTTTGTTCTAAGATATCTTTTAAGGAGGAGACCTCCTGAGTTAAAGAGACCTTCGCTTGTCGGGGGAAAACTGGGTTAGGGTTGGGGGGTTGGTCTATTACTGGAGCGAGGAAGGAAGGCATCTGTAGGGGGCCATTATGTGGCGGGGGGGCTTTAAGGGTAACCGAATTTTTCGGAGGGATAGCTCTCCAAGCCCCAATAGCGGCGGCAGCCGTTTGGCTAAGGATCCCGGCGGATAGACCGCGTTGTTTACGCTCAGAGGCAAAGTCCCCTCTTCCGCGTATTTTATCAGCCGTCCAAGCGGCCATGGGGGACCGGGGATTTTTTTGATTGTGTATTGCCTGGGTTTCTCCCCTATCAAACTCAGCTTTCCAGGTTAAAAATTCTCCCCTACTAAGCACAGATTGGGCCACCCTTGTCCATTCTCCCGGCAGCAAGTAGCCGTCGCCGGGCAGACTTTCAAGTATGGACAGGGTAAAAGGGGCTGTAAGCCCATAGTTTTTTATAGCACTATGTAAATCTTTGACAGTTTTAAATTTTATCCTTTTTACAGTAGGCAAAGGGTCCTGGTAATCTCCCTCACTCTCAGAATCATTGGGTGGACCTTCCCCTTCTTCCTCAGAGTTAGCTACATCGTCATAAGCTGGATCATTAGGGGTCCTGGACCTGGTGGCCTCTTGGGCGTCATTAGATGCCTCTTGAGTTGTATCTGGGTCCTGTGAGGGTCTGGTCCCTGATCGAGTCAGAATAGGGAAAGCAAGAGGTTTGGCCCGGGGTCCCTTAGAGGGCCTAGGCTGAGATCCCGAGGAAATAGAATTCTGTAAAGCAGAGACTTCTAATTGTAAATTAGCTAATTCACTCTGTAATGCAAAAACGCCTCTGAAACTTTGAATTTGATGTTGTAATTGTTTTTTAGCTTCTAGAAAGGGATCGAGAATCGCCTGAGGGACATGGAGTTTCGGAGTAAACGTTGAGTTATAGGGAGGGGGACGTGCGGAAGGTCTTTCCGCAGCAAAAAAGGTATTAGATGAAGGCCAATCAGGTTCATGATATTTGGCAGCCTCATCTTCTAAGATGGCTGCGTCCCCGGGGTCAAGGGGCTCAGGACCGGGCTTTGGGATTATGGGGTATATTTGAGAATAAGGGCCTCCAGACGGAGGCGCAGGCTCCATGTCCACGATGACGGAAGGACAGGGGGAAGAGGCGGCCCCACCTTTAACGGAAGGGGGACGGGATAGCTGTTTAAGCGTCTCAGCAGCCACGGATAATAATTGTCTCTTATTATTATCAGTTTCGGCCCCTTCAATTATATCTCGGATGAGTCCCCAATAACTAAAACAACTTACGGGGACCGCATCTGGCCCTTCACTCTGTAAGAGCTTATTTAAATCTTTTCCTACCTTCTGTCAACTCAATGGATGAATATCTGGACCACTAAGAATGAACCATGGACATTTTTCATCGACAAAGCAAAAGAAACTAACTAAATCCTTTTTCTTAACCCGAATTCCTCTCTCCCTTAACGACTTCTTTATCTCTTTGATAAAGGTCTCCTCTCTGGAGATTGAATGGCCCATGTTAAGAATGGGACAGCAATGACTTACCCGCCATTCCGACGTCTGGGGGTCGCAGTCGCCGGGAAGGCACCTAATTCGAGTGCACTCCTTTAACTTAACGCTGTCCGGTGAAGGTCCGTGCCTCGAGCCCCACGTTGGGCGCCACTTGTCCCGACCCGCAGGACCTAGTTATTGCGTAGAACCCGAGGAGGACCGTACCTTGAAGAAAACATGGGCGGGAGAAAAGAATGGAGGCAAGACAGTATTCTGATCAAGCCTCAAAATTTTATTCAGCAGCAAGAGTATTTATACAGGGCTAACAAAGGAGGGCAGGGCTAGCTGGGCGGGAGAGTATCTGTCACAGGCGCATTGGTTCTTAGCTGGTGGGGTGAGGAGTGGTAAGGGTTAGAGGGAGTGGGAGTGAAGGAGGGAACTAACTCTGGGCTGAGCTGACTGCTAGGGGGCTAACAAGATGCAGGATGCAGATAAGGCCTCGCCTAGTCACAAGATTCTTTGTTCTTAGTTTTGGCTCCCAACACTCCGCCATGTTTCCTCCCTTTCCCAAGTTGCATCTTATAGCCCTTGGAAGATAGTTCCTAATTATCTATGAGAGGTTTGTGGACTTTTTGAAATATTTTGTAAAATATGGAATCATATGAAAAGGTTCAGAAATGAAAAATCTAAGCTTACTGTCTTGTTAAGAAGCTTAGCTCTTCTCTGTAGTCTAGGAAATGTTGATTAGATATATGACAAAGAGTCAAGGTGGCTCTAATCTACCTTCCACTCCTCTTGTTTCCATTACTTGATTCATGGTTCCCATAGTCCCTCCTCTAAAGCTTCTTTACTGGATGTATGATTTCTATTATTCCTTTAGTTTTGTCAGTTGTGTCCTGAATGTACCTGGCTGAGTTTTCTTTCCTTTTTAGTCAGGACTCTTGGTGGCAAGTGACAGTAGCACAATTCACACAAGCTTAAGACCCGGAAAGGGTGAAGCAGCCCCAGGGACACCTAAAATCAGGGACTTGGGTCATGCTATTAGCAGGAAAAAAATGGGGAATATGGGCCCATAAATACATCTAAGATCCACCACTGCAACGATTTTAACCAACAGAGGCAATCTTTTCTTTTTCCTGACTCAAGACCCTAGTTTGTCTTCTCTTTGTGTGTCCACTTCATTGTCTTTTGTTACAAGTGAGCTTTCTCTATTAGCCTGGCCATCATGACTTTAGGTTTATGTCCTCACAGTCTTGAGGCCAGAGAAAGAGCTCCATTTAGAAAAATCCAAAGGAAAGACTGATTAGCCTGGCTGAGAGCATGCACCTACCCCTGAGTAATCGCTGTGTCCAAGGGAAAGTGGTACAATGGATGTAGGCCTCATTTACATGCTCTTGTCTCTGACTAAGTGGGTGGGATATCATAAAGGGTGGCCCCAAAATAATCACATGGATGGGGTCAGGGAGAAACAGACCCCCAAAGAAGAGTCATATCATTACAGGAAAAAAAATGGGGGAGATGGGCCCACAAATACATCTAAGATCCACCACTGCAATGATTTTAACTAACAGAGGTAATCTTTTCTTCTTCCTGACTCAGATAAAGAGAGTGCAGCAGAACTGGGTGGCCCACAAGAGCCTGTACCTAGAATTAAGTTCTAATTAACCCTGGCTCCTGAAGTTGCAGAATTGTCGGAAACCAGCCGACCAAGTCAAACCAGGTCCCTGAATGGGGGAGCAGGGACTGAGACAAAAGAGAAGACAGATAGGGTGCAGGAGGGAGAACAGATCTCACAACTGTCTCTCCGAGTTTCTATCTTATGCTTCTTTTTATACATAATCTGTTCCTTTGTGTATCCCAAGATAACTTAATTAAAGTAACATCCTGAAGATCAAGGTACAATCGACACTCCCTTTGACACTCCCTTTGACACTCCCTTTCCTTTTTCTATACTTAATCTTCTTCTTCCTGGAATTCCACAGAACCAGCCTTTTTCCTTTTTTATGCAAGCAGGCCTCCTGAGATAATCCATGCACTCTTTTGAATTTTGGGAGCTTTAGCTCCCTACAATTCCCTCTTTTTTACTTTATAGTAGACTGTGCCTGTCTTAGGTGGCTTCCTGCGAAACATAGAGCTTACCCGTCACTGGAACATGTATCCCATCATACATGCCCTGTCTTAGGTTGTCCAGTTTCCAAGAAGTCCTTACCCATCTTTGACTACCAGTCACTATATTGGGGCATTTTTATTTTTTAATTTTATTGCATGTATCTCGGAACCAACATCTCGCACTTCTTGTATTGCGCATTTCAACAGATATGGCAATAAACACAAGATGACTAACATGAAACAGGCTAGAACGATAACAAATCCTAATAAATGAGTAAATGGTCCCCAAGTAGGGACTAAACCTTTTAAACCCTTTATAAATTCTTGCACTGTTTGATCAGTATTTATTTGTAGTTCGGGAGCTTCTTTTAAGGCTAAAATGTCTCGATGTAATTGAACTAAATCTAATGACATATTAGCACTATGCCAGATCCCTTGTAAAAGATTTTTTATCTTATCCCAAGGATGGGTGGTACTATTATACCTTTTTGGAGTTACACAAATCCATCGATATTGTACATGGCAACGTAAGCGGGAGGACAATTTTAAGGCTTGAACTTCTTCTCCCAAAAAGTTTACTGTTTCATATAGTGCATCTAATTTTTGTTCAATTTTTTTCATCAATACTTTCTTGAGATCCCATAGCTAATGAAACATTTTTTGTCAGATTATTAACAAATGTTGCAGTTTGCACAGAGTTGGACAAGGATATGGCAGCAGTGGTGGCTGTAACCACCAAGGCGACAACTGCAAGAATAGCTGCCACAACAACAGCCACAGCCCTTTTAGATCTTCCTAATGCCATGTTAATTTCTTTTAAAACTTGTAACCCATATTCATCAAACCAAGGGCCTGTAAGGTTAACAGGAACCATTATAAATGGCGGTTGTCTAAGCACGAGAACAGAAGTGTTAGCAGGAGTAACACAATTAGACAGCTGACAATTATTACAAGATACATTAAATTGATTAGTATTATTATCTATGGTAATATTGAAATTTCCTAACAATAATATATATGGGACATTAACACAAGTTCTAAGGGCATATGAGAATCTTTCTCCTGAACCACTACTGTGTGAATTGGTCAGAGATTCATTAGTCATGCTAATACTCATTGTCACAAGTCTGGCAGCCAGTTTCCAAATATGAGTCTGCCAAGCGCCAGAGCTTGTTTTCCAGAGTCCAGCAGATAAAGCAGTCCCAGTGTCATAAGGCTGAGAGAAGTCCCAAACAGTTTCATTAAATCTTGTTACCCAGTACAAAGTGACATTCTCTTGATGACAATGATGCCACCATATTGAATCTTTTTGCACATGCCTCTTTGAGTGACAAAGTTAATCTCAATGTTCATTTTCGGCATGCCGCACTAGTCGTTCAAGCAACCAGCGTGCTCTGTCAGCTCCCTGCGGAAAAACACAAACATGCCCTCGCCCCCATATTAATACAGGATCTGGTACTGTGGGTTGGGCAACACCTCCAATAGCTACAAGTGGAGCTGAATCTTCATCAGGCGAATAATATCTAGCGGCCTCCTCCTCCTCATCATCAGTAAAAATGGAGTCGAAAGGAGGGGGAGGCATCGGAGGGGCAGAAGGCACAACCCCAGCAGCCTCAGATTCGTCATACTCATGAACAATTTTTGTTTTAAGTACAGGTGACATTTGTTCTTTAATCTGATCTCTTTCATGCTTAGGGTCTAAAGAATCTCTAATCAAAGTCCAAAGCCCAAAAGTATCTGCCGGAACCTTAGTAGGTCCGTGGGCATCATAGTAATCCTGTAACTTTTGACTCACTCTTAACCATGTCTCTAAATCAATTGTCCCTTCCTCAGGAAACCAGGGACAAACTTCTATAAATTGCAAGAACTTCATTAACTGTTGCTGACCTACTTTAGCTCCTCTAACTCTAAGCATATTCTTAAGCATATGTACAAATAGCAGTCGACTATTTCCTTGGCCCATTATATTTTCTCTTTCAGTTTCTATATTACAAAACCTCCTGCGTACTCACCTTCATTGCCCACGGCTTCTTTGGCCAATCTCGAGTGCACTCGTCTTGCGGTGGGTCCTTGCTATTTTCCCCCGTTTTCAGGTCCCTGTTCCAGCGCCACTTGTCGGAAACCAGCCGACCAACTCAAACCAGGTACCTGAATGGGGGAGCGGGGACTGAGAAAAAAGAGAAGACAGACAGTTGTGAGATCTGTTCTCCCTCCTGCACCCTGTCTGTCTTCTCTTTTTTCTCAGTCCCCGCTCCCCTATTCAGGTACCTGGTTTGACTTGGTCGGCTGGTTTCCGACACAGAATTGTTGATTGTTGTGCCCAGTAAAATTGAGCACTATTCATAAATTTTAGTGTTTTGTTTATTTTAGTACCCCAAAGTGCAGTTGTTAATAACATAGAACATTTTCATTCTATGATCTCTATAAACATACAAACACTCATTATGTATTGGCACAAGTGATTGGTATGGATAGACATTTTTTGTTGGGCACATTCTTATCTTTGAAGATCAAAGTGACACACATGCCCACCTCTCCAAATGAAGTGGTCATGGAGACTTTGCAGTGAGACCTTGGACATAAACAATTTTTGCGGGGAGAATGTAGAGGGAAGAAAAAAGACTCATGTGAGAAGTTCTGCCTGACTTTGTCTTCCAGATCTAACATTCTTTCTATTCCTCCTCCTCTCTCCACATCTAGCTGTTTCAGATCTTGAGATCTCTTTCTGGTTGGAGAGGATCTACTAGATCCTTCAGTTCTACCTTTGATTCTTGCTCTCTGCTTTGCCATTTGATTTTGGCCAAGTTAGCCTTCACTCTCATTTCTAGAAATATAAAATTCATTGCATAATAAGCCACTTTTCTTCAAGACTTACTGTAAGTACACATGAAACAATATTTGTGATTCCATATGGTGCTATGCTGTATGTGTAAGGAGCTCAACAAATGCTAACAAGAAATACATGTAGTATTGGAAAAATATATAAGAATAACTGCTTATTAAAATGTTACTATGTGTTAGCATTGTACTAAGCACTTTTGTAGTATTATTTTGTATCCCATCTTTTATGATGGAAATCTCTCAAATACATTCTTGGATGTGTGAGGACAATAATTATGTCCAGACAGACTACAAACCAACTTGGTGTTTAAAAATTTCAGAACATTATCTGTGATTAGAGGCTGGACACATAGACATGATATGCCTTATTCAGCACGACAGATAATTTTTTATGGAAAATGAGTGAATGTTCTTGCCCTGTTATGATTTCCCTTACCCCATCCTAGCTGGCCCATTCCACTTTTCATGGTTGGGAGTTAAGTCTCTCTTTGTTTCCAGGGTTCTGAGGTGGTTATCACCTAGACTTCCCCGATCCATCCCTAGATCTCCAAAGGAAAAAGATCAGAAACACTTCACATTTTTATTTCTCTTTAAGGTTCTGATGCCACATTTCCAATGGCAACTTTCATCAGTTACGTAGATGAAAGTAAGGAACATTTGAGGTCATCTAAACTATGATCTAAATAGCGGCCATGTATTTTATTAACAAGATGATCTTTGCTTAAGTCGAAGTGTTTGAATAACTCCCCCCTAACTCATTACCATGGTGTTTAAATTTTGGCTTCCAAGGACTTCAGACAAAACACAGACACAGGATGGCATATCATACAGCAAAATGAGCTACAGGTCATATATGCCAGAAGTCTGAGAAAAAAAAAATCAAATGAAAACAAGTATGTTGGGCCAAATAATAAGAATAAACAGAAATGAAGTAAAGTCACAAACCAAGCCAGAAAAAAAACAGAAACCCCATAAGAAAACACACTTAAGGAAATCAACAAAATGCGTAGCCAAGGAACATCAGAAAAGTTGTTCCCAGATGGCCATCTCTCCTGGGCAGTCTCCCCTTGGGAATGGAAACTCTTTAGTAGGCAGCCAGACTCCATGCTTTGGGCCCAGGGCAAAGTGTTGCCTGAGGAAGAGTCTGGGCCTTGTTAATCTTCATGAGTTTTTAGTGAGCATATGAGAAAGGATTCTTTCCTTGAGGCCCAGCCCTCCCTGGGGAAGCCTCATTGCTGAGGCTCCAAAGTGCAGGGTTGGGAAAATGAAATATGAAGTGGAGGAGTAAGGGGCCTCCCCATTTTTCAGAGAAAGCAAGGTGCTTAAGAGACAAAAGAGTGTGTGATGACCAATAAATTTGTAGTTCTACAGCTCCGGGTATGAGTCCTACTTCCCTTAATTCTGTGACTTGGTGTGCTCATTTCAGTTCTCGGTGTCTCAACTTTCTCCTCTGTGAAAGGTGGATGATAATGGCACTTAGCTAACAAAGTCACAGTGGAAATAAATGAAATAATGTAGGAAACCACTTAGTATGGTACTCAAAATGGTATCTGCTGTTATGTTAGTTAAGGTGTCTGTTATGTTAGTGATTGGGTGGGGGAACAGGAAAGGTATAAGGGGTTAACCAGAGGATAGCAGATGTCTTAAAGCAATGAAAGAATACTGTCTTACCCAAGAATCTGCCCATGTGAACATTTTAATCACAGTATTCTTATCCGAAAGTTTCTTGTGACGTCTAAGTCTCCCTGAGGAATAAGTACTCTGGGACTCTCCCACGAACCAATTTGCTTTTCCAGATGTCCTCAGAATTGTCTGGAACAAATTCCTCACACAAATATGTAGATCAGGTGTGGTATGGGTTTCTCTGTGACTGAACCCAAAGATACCAGCATCTCTGGAATTTCCTGCGTACCAGGAGTTGGGTCCAGGGAACCAACCACCCAGCATGCCTGGCTGCAAAACAGACACACACACCAGAGAATGGAAAATAACCATCACTCTTGTGGGGTTTCCCTGAGCTTATCTGAACCTTCACAGTGTCTAATGACTGAATCAACATGCAGTACAGAGATATAGGAAAAATAAAGATAAGGTAAAGAAAACAAATATTCACTCTGCCTTAATCTTAGCCAATTCCCAAAGGGTCTATTCACATATCTGTTGATCTCAATTGTCTAGTAACAAAGGCGACACGGTTCCCTCAAACTGGGTGACTCCACCATTGGTGGAATATCAAAGGTTTTTTCCATCATATTTTCCTTTTCATTTCTTTTATAGGAATATGACTGCTTCTTAGTCAAGTTTAGATCATTCTCTGTCAAGTAAGAATATTATGGTGGGTTGCATAGAGAGTTTAGGGTCCAGTTTTTAAGGCCCCACATCGCATATCTACCTTTTTGTCTTAGAGGTTGATGGATAATCAGTAATTATCTCATGCTGCACACAGTATGGGTCATGTGGACATTTATATTCCAACTGTGGCATTCTTAGCAGCCCTTCATGATAAAATTGTTACGTGAATGATTTTTTTCCCTTGATACTTCTATACCTT
This sequence comes from Pteropus medius, assembly GCF_902729225.1. Classification (NCBI taxonomy): domain Eukaryota; kingdom Metazoa; phylum Chordata; class Mammalia; order Chiroptera; family Pteropodidae; genus Pteropus; species Pteropus medius. The sequence continues at coordinate 1,992,750 of NW_024353907.1, read as the reverse complement.
CTTTTTAGGTGTTCATTTTCTGTCCAGTGCTTTCCTTTTCCTCAGGGCCCCAAACAGACCCCCCACACTTGTACACCTCAGTTTAGCTAGCCTTTCCTTCTTTAACTTCTCTCTACACTCAACAAAAATATATGGATCCTGCTTGAGTTCCAGTCCCTCAATACCAGGAGATATCTTGTTTGACAAGGTGACAACTAACTAATTAATCTAATCCATGAATTCCTGCTAGTATATTAATGTCCATAATGAATCATGTATAATCACTCTTGGGGAATATATTTCCATTTTAACAGGAACTTTCTGAGGTCTTGATGTCAAAATTTAATCCAAAAGAAGGGGCAGATATGTGTATATCCATTTGGGGCACTGATTATTCCTCTATGATTCTAATTGTCTATACCATCAAACATCTTGACATGTCTTAGAAAAAGCATCAGTTACATTCCTGGATTGGGATAATGTGCTTGGACAACATCAGTGATAGCCTGCCTGTGCTACAGAAAATAATCCAGAAGCTCTTGTCTTTTCAGGTTTGAACTATTTTATTTATACTTTGAGATACATGTGAGGTTGTTGCTATAAGGATAGACTTCAGGATATTAACAGATTCACCACTAGAATTGAGAAATTCAGTCCTATCTCTGTTACCAACTAGTTTTGTGGTCTTAGGAGAATCCCTTCCCTTCTCTGAGACTTGATTTCTTGTTTTTACAACCAGGAGAGTTGGATTAGATGATCTCTAACATCATTACAAGCTTGAAAGTTCTATAATTCTAAAATCCATTAGTGAAGCCAACTAGGGTGTTGTCTGCCTAAGTGTTGAACACTGAGGTATTTTCAGTAAAGTTACTTTAGGGCATTTTCATAATACTTACTGGGGACATTGCTTTTTGCCTGAAGACTGATATCTTGCCACAGAGAGTTCTTTTGCATTGCTCAAAGTGCTTCATTACAAACCCATAAACAGTGCCTTAATAGTTTATCTTTCCAAGAACAATTAGGAGGTTACTGAGTATTTCTTCCACACATCTTCAGTGTACTTATTTTAGCTTCACTTATTCTAATCCAAAGTCTTTTGGTTAGAGTATTTGTTCTCATGCATATTTTAGCCAGAAATTTTGTCTGTCCAGTTGGGAGGGCCACATTGTTGAACAGCTACCTGGCATACACTCATAGTCTTACAAACTTGATACTTCCATGTTACCTCTATACCCCTCAAACTACCAAGGCACTCTCCTGACAATTTCAACATCATATTATCTCTCAAAATGGATCATACATCTATAAGTGTGATTTAAAATAATGGTTTTCACCAGAAATTCCATTTCTGGATATATATTCAAAAGAATTGGAAGCAAAGTGTTGAAGAGATATTTTACACTCACATTCATAGCAGCTTTATTCACAATAGCTAAGAAGTAAAAGTAATCTAAGTGTTAATTGATGAATGAATGGATAAACAAAATGTGGTATATCCATACAGTGGAATATATTCAGCTTTAGAAAGGAAAGAAATTCTGACACATGCTACAGCATGGATGAACCTTGAAGACATTATACTAAACAAAATAAACCCGTCACGAAAAGACAAATACTGTATAATTCTGCTTTTTTCTATAAGGTATCCAGAGTAGTCAGTCTCATAGATATAGAATGTAAGATGGTGGTTTCCAAAGGTATAGGGGAAGGGAAATGGGAAGTTGTCATTTAATGGGTAGAGTTTCAGTTTTGCAAGATGAAAAAGTTCTGGAGATTGGTTCCACAATGATGTGAATATAGTTAACACTACTAAACTGTACACTTAAAAATGATTAAAATGATAAATTTTATGTTTTGTATATTTTACTTTGATTAAAAATAAAATAAAATTGTTTTCTACAGTACTTCAAGTTCAATAATGCTGCCACAGGGGCTCACTATTTTGCTGTTTAGGCTAGCTGCTGGAAGCTGTGTCTGGTCACCTTGTTATCTGTAGCCTGTTTACAATAAGCCTCCTGGGTAATATATTATGAATGTTGCATCGAACTCATAAGGTTAGTGTTAAGTTTCAGCTGTACAGAGCTTGTATTTTTCCCTGTTTATCACAGAGGATTGCCATTTGGGGGATAAGGCATATCCCAAGAGTGCTAAATATTCTCTTGCCACTTTAAGCATCATCTTAGGAGCTAAGTAAGTATCTCTTCTATTGGAAACATGAACACAGCAATCTCCCAAATAGGCCCTCGAAGACTGAAAGGATGGCACATAGTCTGTCTCATTCACTTTTTCCACACGTATCCAATGCTCAATAAATGCTGAAGTGTGAAAGAAATGTTCCCCAGGGCCGGCTTCAAGAGGGTACAATCTGTGTAGTTACACTGAAGGTCATACTCAGAAAGGTCGTATGCTTTGGTTTAATACCCTGATGTCACTTTCCTCACCTTCTTAATAACTTTACCTTCAAACTTGTGTTTTCTTGAGGCAATCTCATAAAATAATGGAGCATGAGTTTGAATAGAGAAGATATTAATGATATAAGCATCCACCATTCCTTGCCATCCCATTAGTATATAGTATTTATGATATCCCATGAGTACAGAATTCCAGTGAACCCATGATATGAGTTCACTGGAATTCAAAGTGGGTTCCATGCACAACTGAATAAGTGGGTTATCTGACAGCTCTGTGAGATAATGCTTTCCATTGGTACCATAATTTGCTTCGATTGCAGAATGAAAGCAGTGATGTTCTAAGAAACATGAAGGAACAATGACCACTATCGTGCTCTTTCTTGCTTGTGTTACTCCTTTGTATTAGTCAACCATGCACAAAGAAAATGAAGAGATAGAAGGAAAGAGAAAAATAGAACAACCCATAGTTCTTTTTCCTTCCAGTTCTTCCTTATTCATCGTAAGCCAAAGATTAAGAATGTTGATAGAAGTCGAAATGCCTCCTCTCTGGAACACATTAAAATTACAACCAAATTATAAAATAATCAATGTGGAGAATCAACTGAAGTCTAGCTGATAACACATACATTTGCTGATAAACAAAAAAGAGCCATATCAAAAACAGTAGGAAGAGTGAAGACGTGAAACGGGCTGGCCCCGCACCTGTGCATGGCCGTGGAGCACTGGGAGGGAGAGCACAGTGCAGAGGATTCCTGAAGGAGGGAAGGTTCTTAGCCCCACCTGGGGGTACCCCAGCCCAGGTTCCCAGCCCAGGGAAGAGAAATTCCCAAAAAAAATCTGACCGTAAATATTAGTAGGGATTCTGGCCTTCTGGGTGAGATGGAAGAAAACTGAAATTCCAGACGCCCCTTTAAAGGGCTCATGCACAGACTCACTCACTCATAGATACACCCCCTGGGCACCGGCGGAGGGTTGGAGGCTTGTGAGGCACAAGAAACATATGGGGAAAGACTGCATTACATGGCACCAGAGTGAGGGCTGGAGGGGTAGCCGCCAATGTGCCTTAGTCAGGCCCCCTACGGTGCAGTCTGCAGACTGGTGCCAGCTTGCTTGTGTAGTACCCTCCCCCTCAAGGCAAATTCTGATGCTACATTGGCTCAATGAGATAGTCCCACCATGCCCAACACACAGATTGCCCAGGACAGCCCATTGCTGGGCAACCACCCCCGTCCTGCCCCTTTCTGCACAGGCATCAGACCTCAGCCAGTGCTGTGTGCGCATTTCGGGGAAAACAGTTGCAGGTGGATCACTGCTGCCAGTAGGAGCTGCAATATCATTTGGGCAGATAATGGGGGTCTGTGGGCCTGTCGCAGACAGCAACTGGTCTCATTGTGATCTGTGACTTTTGCGAGAACCTGCGGACCCAGAACTGGCAGCAAATCTGATACTATATAGCAGAAGTACCCAACACCTGGGCCACAGACCAGTACTGGTTCATGGCCTGTTAGGAACTGGGCCGCACATGGGTGGCAGGCGAGAGAGCGAAGTTTTATCTGTATTTGCCACTGTTCTCTACTGCTAGCATTACCACCTGAGCTCCACCTTAGATCATCAGGCATTAGTTTCTCGTAGGAGCACCAGTCCATGGTGCCAAAAGGTTGGGAACCACTGCTGTATAGGCCTGATAGCCCCATGTCTCACTGAGATGCCACCTAACCCAACCTATAAATCACCTGTGGCAAGCCTGTTCCCAGGCAACCAGACCTACCCTGTGCTTTCCTTGGGACACAAATTTAACAGCAAACAACAGCACTCAGTATGTGTGGCCCATGCAAAGCCCATGCATCCCAAAAAAGACTTGTGGTGACAGGCCACAAACCCCTGTGCCTGAGCTACAGTATTTCTTGAAGAGATCTCAAATGTTTGCAGGCGTGAGGTGGTCAGAAACTGGCCTTGCTGCAATATGAGGCTTAGAGGAAGATACAGAGAGAGCACTGGCATGAAAACTGGCACTGCAGTGGCTTGGGTAAATCTGCTCAATACATCCAGGTGACTCCCTGAGTTCCCGCACCACCCAACTTGCATATCACCCAAAGGCTCTTTCACTTGAAGAGTCTTATAGGTAACTTATAGGCAGCCTCAGGCCTTGAGGCACACTGGTTCTTCTGCTAAACTGCTCTAGGCCCACTAGTGGGTGTAACTGGACCATAACTTACAGCATTGTCTTTTCCACTTACTTATAGATCCAGCATAGGCAGCAACCATCTGTGGATCACTTTGTAGATCTCATCAGGTAACCTTGAGCAATCAAAGGCAGTGGCTGACCTTGGCCTACCTGGGAGCCCCACTCAAGCGGCCACAAAACCAACGTACCCTGAGGCTGGTACTAGAGCACAAAAGAGCAACACCTGCTAGCCCCATAAACAGTATACAAAAAGAGTGGTCTCAACAAGTACACAAGCCTGCTAGGGCAAATTCCACTCAGTGGGGTCAGCCCCCACATAACAACGCATACCCTGTGGGCATACCAATTCCCACGGTTAGTCATCCTGAGGGTTAATCCCATCCACTGATGTGCTAACAGCAATCAAGGCTTATCTATAATAGAAGAACACACACCCCACACAAAGAACACGTCCAGAGCTCCCAGCACAGGTGATTAAGGAGATTGTACCACTGGGCCACACAGGATACCTACTACATAAGGCCATCTGGAAAAGACTGAGAGATGAAATAAATCTTTCTTCCAATTAGAAATGAACACAAAGAAGCTAATAAAATGAGAAAACAAAGAAACATGCCACAAATGAAACAACAGGAGAAAACTCCAGAAAAAAATTTAAACAAAATGGAGGCAAGCAATTTACCAGAGACAGAATTCAAAACAATGGTTATAAAGATGCTCAAAAAGCTCACGGCGAGAATAGTTGATTTCAATGAGAACTTCAAAAGAGAGATAGTAAACATAAAAAAAGGATATAGAAACCATAAAAAAAAAACAGTCAGAAATGAAGAATACGATAACTGAAATGAAGAATACACTAGAAGGAATCAACAGTAGACTGGATGAAACAGGAGATTGAATCAGTAAGCTGGAAGACAAAGTAGCAGAAAACACCCAATCAGAACAGCAAATAGAAAAAAAGAATAAAAAAAAAAAGTGAGGATAGCTTAAGAGACCTCTGGGACAACATGAAGCGTAACAATATCTGCATCATAGGGATATCAGAAGGAGAAGAGAAAGAGCAAGAAATTGAAAACTTATTTGAAGAAATAATGACAGAAAACTTCCCTAACCTGGCCAAGGAATTAGACCTACAAGTCCAGGAAGCACAAAGAGTCCTAAACAAGAGGAACTCAAACAGATTCACACCTAGGCACCAAATAATTAAAATGCCAAAGGACAAAGACAAAGAAAGAATCTTAAAAGTGGCAAGAGAAAGGCAACTAGTTACTCTCAAGGGTACCCCCATAAGAATGTCGGTTGATTTTTCAACGGAAATTTTGCAGGTCAGAAGGGACTGGCAAGAAATATTCAAGTTATGAGAAACAAGAATCTACAACCAAGAATACTCTACATAGCAAGGTTATCAATAAAAATGGAAGGTGAGATAAAAATCTTCCCAGAATAAGAAAACTAAAGGAATTTATCACCAAAAAGTCAGTATTACAGGAAATGTTAAAAGGACTTCTGTAAAAAGAAGGGGGAAAAATTCATAAATACAAATAATAAAATGGTAATAACTGTGTAACTTTCAATAATCATTTTAAATGTAAATGGATTAAATGCTCCAATCAAAAGACATAGGGTAGTTGAATGGAGAAGAAAACAAGACCCCTATATATTCTGTCTACAACAGATCCACTTCAGATCAAACGACACATGCAGACTGAAAGTAAAGGGATGGAAAAAGATATTTCACATAAATGGAAATGAAAAAAAAGCTGGACTAACAATACTTACATAAAACAAAATAGACTTTAAAACAAAGGCTATAATAAGGGACAAAGAAAGGCATTACATAATGATAAAGGGATCATACGACAAGAGGACGTAAGTCTAGTAAAAATATAGTGCTCTGAGTTCCAGCACCGGGTCAGCTACTTGGGGGATGCCAGGGACATATGGGAAGACACTGAGTTGTCAGGCTTTCTCTTGGGCAGAAGCTCTGGCCGTATCCATGGTTCCTCTATTGAGCCCTCCCCCTCCCAGCATGCGATGGAGGCGTTGTCATAGTTGAGACATCATTAAACTAATAACAAAGGTCACTACGTCTCTCTCAGCTTGTGGCCCTATTCAAGTCACATCCAGTGGTGTACTCGGCATGCCCTTTGCCCCTTGCTGAGCAGTTCCAAGCCCCGCACTGGTGGCGCTCAGCCTTGGTTTCTGGGGTGGCCTCTTAAGGCAACCATAAGCACAGCATCTGTGGATTGCTTGCTGAATCTTACCAGGTGGCCACAGATGGTCACAGACTGGGGCTAAACTTGGCCTGGAGCTGGACTCCTCTCAGGACTATGCCACTGGATACCTACTATTCAAAGCCATTCTAATAAGACGAAGAGACTTAGGAGCTTTGCTTAGTACATAGAAACAGACACAGAAATGCAGCCGAAATGGAAAGACAAAGAATCATGTCCCACATTAAAGAACAGAATAGAGCTCCAGGAAAAATAGAGTTAAGCAATCTAACAGATGCAGAATTCAAAACACTGGTTGTAAAGATGCTCAATGAACTTAGGGGAAGTGTAGATGAACTCAGTGAGAACTTTAATAAAGAGATAAAAAACATAAAAATGGAAATGGAAATTATAAAAGAGAACCAATCAGAAATGAAGAATACAATATCTGAGATGAAGAGTATATTAGAAGGAATTAACAGAGTGGAGGAAGCAGAGGATCGAATCACTGATATAGAGGATGGGGTACTGGAGAATACCCAATCAGAACAGCAACAAGAAAAAGGAATCCAAAAAAATGAAGATAATTTAAGGAGCCTATGGGACAACCTCAAACATAACAACATTCACATCATAGGGTTACCAGAGGGATAAGAGAGAGCAAGAAGTTGAAAACCTATTTGAAGAAATAATGATGGAAAACTTCCCTAACATGGTGAAGGAAATAGACATACAACTCCAGGAAGCTCAGAGAGTTTCAAAAAAGATAAACTCAAAGAGATTCACACAAAGGCACATCGTAATTAAAATGCCAAAGTTTAAATACAAAGAGAGAATCTTAAAAGCAGTAAAAGAAAAGCAGTTACCTACAAGGGAGCTTCCATAAGACTGGCAGCTGATTTGTCAAAAGAAACTATGCAGGACAGAGGGCTTGGCACAAAATAGTCAACGTGATGAAAACCCAGGATCTACAACTTAGAATACTTTATCCAGCAAAGCTACCATTTAGAATTGAATGACAGATAAAGTGCTTCCCAGACAAAAATAAGCTAAAGGAATTCATCAATGCCAAGCCAGTAGTACAGGAAATGTTGGAAGGACTTCTTTAAGAAGAAAAATATGTATCAAAAATGTGTATAAAGAATGGAAATAACTACATATCAATCAACAAGTACTTCAAATAAAAAAGAATTAACTGCTCCAATCAATAGATTGGGTGACTGAATGGATAAGAAAACAAGACCCCTACATATGCTGCTTATAAGACACTCACTTCAGATTAAACAACACACACAGACTGAAAGTAAGGGGACAGAAAAATATATTCCATGATGGACATAGAGGATATTGTGCTGAATGGAGTAAGTCAAATAGAGAAAGACAAATGCCATATGTTTCACGAAGATGTGGAATCTAAAGAACAAAATAAACTACAATAATAACAAAAGGAACGGAAACAAACTTCAGATACAGAGAATATTTTGAGGGCTACTAGATGGGTGGGGAATTGAAAGGTGTAGATGAAAAAGGGCAAAGGGAATAAGAAGTACAAATGGATAGCTACGAAATAGTCATGGAGATATAAGTATAACATAAGAAATATAGTCAATAATAGTGTAATAAATATGTAAGGGAAAGAGGGCCACTAGACTTACTGGGTTGATCACTTTGCAAATTATGTAGATCTCTAATCACTATGCTGTACAACTGAAATTAATATATTATTATATAACAACTATAATTGAAAAAAATTCATTGACTTATACACTGTAAATATGAGCAACTAATTGTCTATTATATTTCAATAAATCTGTAAAAAAGAAAAGAACTAGAAAACAAAACAAAACAAAAAACAGCAAACAAAGCCCAATGTGATAGAAGGAAGGAAATCGTAAAGATCAGAGTGGAAATAAAATTACAGTCTAGAAAAACAATACAAAAGATCAATGAAACCAAGAGCTGGTTCTTTGTAAAGATAAAATTGAGAAACCTTTAACCAGATTCAATTAGAAAAAAAGAGAGAGGACTCAAATAAACAAAATCATAAATGAAAGAGAAGTAACTACAAACTCCACAATAATACAAAAGATCATAAGAAATTACTATGAGCAATGATATGCTAACAAATTGGACAATCTTTGAAGAAATGGATACATCCCTAGAAATATGCAATCTCCCAATACTGAGTCAAGAAGAAACAGAAAATCTTAACTGACTGATTACCACCAACAAAATCGAATCAGTAATCAAAAAACTCCAAAAACATAAAAATAAATAAAACAAAACTCCTGGACCAAATAGCTTCATAGGTAAATTTTACCAAATATTCAAAGAAAAATTAACCCCTATTATTCTCAAATTATTCCAAAAAATTCACGAAGAAGGAAGGCTTCATAGTTCTTTTCATGAGGCGTCCATTACCCTAATTCTGTAACCAGATCAAGACATTACAAAAAAATAAAACTAGACTGATATCACTTATGAATATTGATGCAAAAATTCTCAACAAAATATTAGCAAACCAAATTCAGCAATACATTAAAAATATTGTACACCATTACCAAGTTGGTTTCATTTCTGTGATGCAAGGTTCGTACACTATCTGCAAATTAATTAATGTGATACATCGCATTAACAAACTGAAAGATGAAAATCATATGACCGCATCAATAGATACAGAAAAACATTTGATAAAATCCAGCATCCATTTATGATAAAAACTTTTAGCAAAGTGGGAATAGAGGGAACATACCTCAACATAATAAAGGTCATATATGGCAAACCTACAGCTAACATCTTACTCAATGGGGAAAGGCTAAAAGCATTTTCCTTAAGATCGGGAACAAGAGAAGGATGCCCACTTTCATCACTCCTCTTCAACATTGTATTGGAAGTCTTAGCCATAGCAATAAGACAAGAAAGAGAAATAAAAGGTATCCAAATTGGAAAGGAAAAAGTAAAACTCATTATTTGCTAATGACATGATACTATATAGAGAGAACGCTAAAGATTCCACCAAAAAGCTGTTAGAACTGATCAATGAATTCAGTAAAGTAGCAGGATACAAAATTAATATTCAGAAGTCGGTTGCATTTGTATACATTGATGATGAACTTTCAGAAAGATAAATTAAGAAAACAATGCCATTTACAATTGCATCAAAAAACAATAAAATACCTAGGAATCAAATCAGCCAAGAAAATAAAAGACCTGTTCTCGGAAATTATGTGATTGTAAAAAGGAATCGAAGAAGATGCAAATAAATGGAAGCATATACCATACTTATGGGTCGGAAGAATTGACATCGTTGAAATGGCCATACTACCCAAAGCAATCTACAGATTCACTGCAATCTCTATCAAAATACCAATGACATTTTTCAGAGAACAAGAATAAATAATCCAAAAATTTATATGGAACCATAAAAGACTCCGAATAGCCATGGCAATCTTGAGAAGTAAGAACAAAGCTGGAGGTATCATACTTCCCAATATTAAACTATACCACAAGGCTACAGTAATCAAAACAGCTTGGTATTGTATAAAAACAGATACATTGATCAATGGAACAAGATAGAGAGCCCAGAAATAAATCCAGGCCTATATACTCATTTAATATATAACAAAGTAGGCAAGAATATATACAAAAAGGTAAAGACAGTTTCTTCAATAGATGATGTTGTGAAAACTGGACAGATATTGCCAAAAAAATTAAAGTGGACTACTTTCTTACACTGTATACGAGAATAGACTCAAAATGGATTAAAGATTTAAATGTAAGAGTGAAACTATGAAATTTCTAGAAGAAAACATAGGCAGTAACCTCTCTATTATTGCTACTAGTAATTTCTGATATATCATCTCGGGCAAGGGAAACAAAATAAAAATAAACAAATGGAGCTACCTCAAACTAAAAAGTTTTGCGCAGCAAAGGAAGCCATCAACAAAACAAAAAGACAACCTACTGAATGGGAGAGGATGTTTGCTTATGATACATTGGGTAAAGGGTTAATATCCCAAATATATAAAGAACTCATAAAACTTAACAGCAACAAAAAACTAACAATCCAATTAAAAAATGGGCAGAAGACTTGAATAGAAATTTCTCCAATGAAGAAATACAGATAGCTAATAGATATATGAAAAGATGCTTAAGGTCACTAATTATCTGAGAAATGCACATTCTGACACCTGTCAGACTGCTCATCATCAATACATCAACAAACAACAACTGTTGGCCAGGATGTGGAAAAAGGGAACCTTCGTGCCCTGTTAGAGGGATTGCAAATTGGTACAGCCACTATGGAAAACAGTTTAGAGGTTCCTCAAAAATTTAAAATAGATCTACCTTTGACCCAGCAATTGCCCTTCTGGTTATTTATCCAAAGAAAACCAAAACACTAATTGGAAAGATTTATACACCACTATGTTCACGGCAGCACTATTCACAATAGCTAAGATATGGAAACAACCTAAATGCCCAACAATAGATTATTGGATAAAGAAGTCATAGTTCACATATACAATGGAATATTACTTTGCCATAAAAAAACCTACCATTTGCAATGACATGGATGGACCTAGAGGTTATTATGCTGAACAAAATATATCATACAGATAAAGGTAAGGAAATACCATATGATTTCACTTTCATGTGGAATCTAAGGAACAAAGGAAGAAACTAATTGAAAACAAATTCACAAATGCAGAGGACAATATGGTGACTACCAGAGGGGAGGATGGTGGGGAGCTGGGAGAAAGGGGTGAAGGGTTAAAGAGGTACAAATTTTAGTTGAGAGATGGTTACAGGGATGAGGAGCATAGCATAAGGAATGTAGTCAGTAGTAATGTAATGGCTATGTGTAGAGTCAGATGGGTGATAGAGTAATTGGGGGGATTGTTTCATAAACTATATAAATGTCTAATGTATTGTGTACTTGAAACTAATATAAAAAAAGAATGTTGGTAGAATGTATGCATATGAAGAAGTAAAATAAAAACACTTAAATTAGTTTTGTGCAGTATTTCCACTATTCTGTAATAACAAAATTCATATGAATATATGAACTACAAAATCTGAATTGTGTAATTTTAATAATTCTACATATTGGTTAAATACTCTATATTTGCATTTGTAACTGGTATTATGCAATATAAGATAAATGGTAAATTCATGCTAATAATTTAAAATTTTCTTTTTTTTTTTTAGGCGAGGCAAAGCTTGGTTGACCTCACAGATTGCAAGGACCTTGTCAGCTTACAATCCCTTATTTTTCATTTTTTACACCTATAGCACCTGGTCTTCCTAGGTGGTCTCCCATCCAAGTACTAACCAGGCCTGACCCTGCTTAACTTCTGAGATCAGATGGGATCAGGCTCGTTCAGGGTAGCATGGCCATAGACTTAAAATTTTCTTTATTTAGAATGACATTAAATAGCAAATGAAAAACATCATGACAAAACAAGAGACAAAGTGCAGAAGAAAAGAAGCTTTATATTTTAGTACCTTTAATGGTGACTTTCACCTGCTTTGTAAACAAGGGGTCTGCATTTTCATTTTGCACTGGGCCCCGCAAATTATGTAGCTGGCTCTGATGTCCCCTACTACACTTGGCTTGCATGCTTTTAAGGGAAGTGGGAATAATTGTCAAAGGCCTCTGTGTTCAAAGGGCTTTGAAATCAAATTTATGTCTCTGATTCCAAGGACAATAAAAAAATGAGACATAGTTCTTGGATATCTTTTATTTATTTTTGCTCCTCATCCATACTGGATGTGTGGTCAGGCCAAAGGGATTTGAATGAGCCACTCACATCCTAAACATTACATGACTATTATTTTTGCTTCTATAATATTAATCAATGGCACCTGTGCTAATAGTTACATGTGAAATTAAGTCAGGAACAGATGGAGTTCTAAGGCCAACTGTTGCCAGTCCTGGAAAACCTGCCCACCTTAAATAGCCTCTGGTGTAATTGTCCACACTCTGCCCACTTTTCAGGTTTAAATACAAGGAGACGTTTGGTATACATTTCCTGTAATAAAGAAACATGTGATGATTATTCCCAAGATGTTATTTAAAAGAGTATTGTTAACTGTGGTCTGTCTTTGGTTTCTCAGTTAAGGAAAAAGCAACTTGACTCAAAACATCACTTGATTCAAGTTGGGCAACCACACAGAGCAAATCCCCTAAAGGAAAATTAGTGGGGACACATTTGCCCCCTAACAGACACTGAAGTATGGAATGAGTTGGTGACCTCTGAGAGAGATCAAGTATTACAATGTTGTGTACAACACTGGGAATTCAACAAATACATCCGTTTTTATAACAGTCATAAATAATTATATAGTTATTTAAATATACCATCTTGAGGATAGGCACCCACAGCTTTGGTTTATCTTGCTTTTTTGGTTTCTACTTTTAGTATTAAAAATAACTTGAAAATCAATCATGTTGAAAGGTAATAGCTTCTTTTTTTCTCGATATGAAGGAAGGAAATACAATGCAGATTAAAGCCATTAATTAAAAGAATAAGACAACATGTACATTCAACTTGGGAAGGGGTTTGCAATAGAAAAGATGTCTATGACCATAGAATCAGAACATTGTTGAGCCCAATTCTCATTGAGGTCTCCTGTCTTGTACCCAGTGCTTGTCTCCTGAGGTTGTCCCAAAAATAAGTAGAGGGAAGGGGTCGAGTAGAAGCTAATACTCCCTGAGGAATGCTAATAAATGCCCTGCAGTCTCACCCCCAGGTGAATAGAAAGACATTAGTGGTAAGGTGGTGCCTAACAGGTGAAGAAAGACTGGGAATCACTGCAATTTCCAGGAAGTCTTTGGATATTTGAAAATGATTGTGATCCATTCACTTACTCCTGTAATGGACATTCCTGGATGATTGTGTTTGAGATTAAGTGCAGTTTATTTAAGAAGGTATCTGGCTAAGGTTAAGAGTGAGGCAGGGCCTTTTAAAATCTATATTATATCTAAAAAATCTATGAAATTCCCAGCCAATGTTCATAATTAGTGTTAGCTTGAACCATATGAAAATGCTAATGGAAATTTTATATGATTCGATATTTCTACTTGTTCTTTTTATAAAAAAAGATATCTTTTTGCTGGAAAAGAAAATGTACTTGGATTGTAGTCTATTCTTGATCCCCCTGTTTTAATTGTGCTTGGAATAAGGTGAACCGTTTGTCTTACGTAGTTTTTTCCTAAGTTTCATATGGTTCTGTACCACCCTTTTGGACCATTCTGGTGTATGGTAATCAGTTCTAGGATATGTTGCAAATAATTTATTATTAATAATAGTTAAAGTGCTGACATTTGTGAAGTTTTAGCTTATTAAAAATAAACCAGTGCAGAATCAAGGTTATGCCTGTAATTATGATACTTTCAACAAATTACACAATGGGATTTCTTGAGTGGAGAAGAAAAGGCTACCTTAGGAGTGATGCCTATAGGAGAGAGTTACACATGTGACCCTTGAATGATAAGGGTCATTGTAGAAAAATCCTGGAAACAAGTAGTATGATGCTTGCTGCAGAGGTACAGTGTAAGAGATGATAGTGGCTTGGACTAAGGAGGTAGTTATGGGAATGGAGCAGAGTCTTAGACTGAGGTTTCCTGAGATTGGGATTTGTGTGCAAGTGGATTTTTCAGAAAATGCTTCCAGAAGAATCCAGCAAGGAGATGGAGGAAGACAGTGAAGGAAAAGAAAAGCGAGGTAGGTTTGGAGGCAAAGTTGTATGGATGGCAGCCTATGCCTGATCTTGTGGAGAACTCTAGAGGGTAAGTTACATCTTAGAGTCCTCTCAACTCAGGGCAAGGGGACAGAGCTTTCATATTTTAGGGGAATGGGCTTTCATATTCCATACCTGTCAGTCATTGGCTAAGAGCTAGTCAGGCATGGGGAGGTAAGGATGAGAGGAATGGAAAGTCCTAGCCACTTCCAGCTGTCATATTTGGGTAAAACCCTTCAGTAGCTGGAGGGCAGTCCTCTGAAGAAGAGTCACAATCACAGGCTATTAATGGCAAAAGCACACCACAGCCAGGAGATGGGCACTTGGGAATAATAAAAAGGGATCAAGAGGATCAGAAAAGGTCATCAACAGTATCTGCTACACACTTTAAAGAAAAAGTGAAAGAGCATAGCTTGGGGGAGTGTTCTACAATGCCCAGGATGCTACTGAACTGGTGACATAGTCATTCATGTCCTCACAGAAAAACAAGTTTCTTCAATAAATCCACTTTGCTCCATCCCCATTGCTACCTCCTTAATCCAAGCCATTATCATCATTTATTTATACTACTGCAGCTAGAATCATACCTAGCTGCCAGGCATCTACTTTTGTTCCCCTATGTTCATTTGCTACATAGTAGTAATAGTGATTTTCAAAAATAGTGATGATGTCTGGGGATGAGAGTGAAGTGAGTTGGAGATACTTTAATTACCTCATAATCACCATTAACCACCACCCTCCATTCTTTGGTAGGCACAGTGAACATTTTCTCAATTTTATGAAAAGTGGTATGCAGCTTTATGCCACCTCCCGTCTCTCCCTGCTCACAAACTCTCTTCCTCCACCAAATAAAATAAAATAATAAAATAAAATAAAAGCTCTTGTAATCACTTACCACTTTCAAGCTCCTTCTGTATAGAAATTCTGAAACTACAGAAGATAAAAAGTAAATCTAGTCATGTTGCTAACCAACGTAGAACACTTCAAGGTTTCTCATCACACTTGGAATAGAATCAAGCTTCTTTCCCATGATCCATGAGCCCCACCTCAGCTAGCTCCTGATTCTCCAAGGGGTATTTGTTCCCTTCTACTAATGTGCCAAAGTTCCTCCCACCTAACAACCTCTGCCTTTGCTATCCCCTCTGTCCCAAACACTCATCCCTCTTTTCCAATTTGGTTTTGCCTCAAATGTCTCATCCTTAGAAAGGTAGCTCTCAATAATCCTCTGACCATCACCCCTGTCCAGTCCCATTCTAACATGTTACACTATTTGATTTGTTTTACAGTCCTTACTGCTATCTTGCCTATAGACTTACTGATTTATTATCTGTTTTCTCTGCTATAGTATAAGCTCTAGGAGGCCTTGCATGCATAGGCCACCACTGTATAACTCTATAACAGTGCCTATCACAGCCATAATAGCTGCTTACTAAAGACTTGCTAAATTTAAAGTCTGCCTACTAAAGAAACAATTTATATTCCTGGGCAAAGACTTCACAAGCTCTATGATCAGATCTGCGAGGAATCATTTTTTTGCCACAAGTTTTCAGATGCAGGTAGATAAAGAAATATGAGTCCTTTCCAAAAGTTTCCTGAAAAAGGTGGTTGGACATGACTAGATTCTCCATCTTCCATGTACTCTACTGGTCTGAGCCCACATAGATAATGGTATTTGTTTCCAATGGCCATACTTTGAAATAGAAAAAGAGTCCATAGTCATGTAGTTGAGTGTAGTTAACCAACAGGCTGCAGCAGCCATGCCTTTGGGATCTATTGCCACATTCACATTCTGGGATGACTGAGCTCAGTGGGGGTACTAGAGCTGGGCCGTTTCAGCCTAACAGGAGACTTCTCTTATGGGTAATCTTTATTTTAATGCTTCTCATCTGCCGAGACTTTTTTTCAGAGCTGCACTGCAGTCTGTGGCTCCTTCTACCTAATCGTCCTTCCTTCTCTCTCTTATCTTCGTAGGTGTAAAATCTGCATCTTGACCTAAGCCTCTCCTTACTTACTCTGGTTCCTCCTTTCCATTTTCTCCTTCACAAAAATTTCCCTCAATCTTTTCCACACCAAATCCTACCTTTGCATCTGCTTCCTTGAGGACTCAAACTGACATAGAAAGTCTAAATCTTATATAAAGAACATATTGATGCTGAGTATGGAAGCATCTGAAGAGTTGAAAATATCTATTCATTTTCTTTTCTGGGTCAGTAAAAACACACTAATATTAATTTCCTTGAAAATTGTGGGTCCTAGAACCTGTTTTTTTTTCTCCTATTTGGGATCTCAATACAGTAGAATTGCTCTAAACTAATTCAATGGGCACTGGTGGTTCTTTGGCTACTAGAAAAGGTTTTATGATCTGGGAATCATAAAAATGTTTCGTACATTTCTTAAATTCTTTATTTTAATTCAAAACATGGAAATTTGCAATAATTCCCCAATCCTTTGATGAAGGACCAAGGCTTTTTCTTGAGTATCATTTTGCTTACACAAACCACACTCTTCTGTAATCTCCAGTTGTTTCTTTAAAGTGAAGCAGAAACTAAAAGATATTTGTCATGCAATCAGAGTGCAGAACAATTTTCATATTTTTCTTAAACTCCTTTAGTTGTAAAAAAATCAACTTGCCTTAAATAAGAATTTGCAAAGAATCCAACTTTGTAGCTTTATTTTCGTGCTCATATTTAATCAATTTTTGATTTTTTTGCCAAATCATAAAAATATAGTATCTTGACATAAACAGAATGATCAAGAACCATCACCAAATCTTAGTATGGATAAACTCCATGAATGAGACCAAAAGTGTGAAAGAGTGATGGCCTGGAGGCAGCAATGAGTGTATTTTACAGGTGAAATTGAGAGCATTGGTTTATATGGAGAGTCTCTTAATGAGTGGTTGATCAACAGGACTTTTACTACGTGATGCTTAATTTAAAATGTTTTAAATTATTAATGATATTACTTCTGCACTTCCTTTGGCTCTCTGAGCTGCCTCCACCAGAGGATGACAATAATTGATGTTGACTCTCTGGCAATGGAACATCCTTTTATACTAGTTAGTCTTATCCTTTTTTGGCTCATGGACTGTTGAAAATCTGATGAGTTATAGATCCTTTTATCAGAAAGATGTACAATTACACATGCACACACACATGCACAAATTGTACATGGGGTTTGTACCCCTGAATCTCATTTGAAGATGAATTATTTATAAACCCCATATGCTGTAGACTGAGTGTTGTGTCCCCCAAAAATTCATGTGTTGAAGCCTAATCCCCAATGTGATGGTACTTTGAGTTGGGGCCTTTGGGAATTGATTAGTTTATGAGGGTAGAGCCCTCACAAATGGGATTAGTGCCCTTGTAAAAGAGACTCCAGAGAGTTCTCTCACCCTTCTGCCATGTGAGGACAAAAAAGAAGGTGCTATCTATGAAGATGCAGGCCCTCAACAAACACCAAATTTGCTGGAGTCTTGACCTTGGATTCCCCAGCTTCCAGAACTGTAGGAAATAAATATCTACTTTTTATTAAGCCACCCAGTTTATGGTATTTTTATTACACTGGCCCAAACAGACTAAGATACTATGCTACATTATTAAAATATATGGAGTAAAATGTCAATAGACAGTACAGTGGCTCTTCATTTTCTAACTGAGAAAATAAAGCATGGGCTATATTTGCCTGATAATATTGATTCCTCATAAATGCCACAGTCTAGTTCTTAGAAAAAGATACACCCACACATAGTCATATTTGCTCAGTTCCTTCAGAGAGTGGCACGAGTCATGCTATTCTGACTCATCTTTCAGGAAGGAAGAGGGAAGTACAATGTAAAGCCATTATCTAGGACACAGAGAAGACTTGGTCCTGGAGCTCAGCAGAGGTTTGGGGCCATCCGAGGGCAGAGTAGTGGCTGTCAGTTGAGTAAGACTGTGTCACTGAACTCCAGATGGGCACAGCCTAACAGGGCCTTGGAGATCATCCAGGCCAACTCATTTCATAGCTCAGTTTTAAAGATGTAAACTATTACAGAGTTACAAACAAGATACCATTTTATCAAATCTATCAACTCTAGGAGGAGCAAGAATTGCTTTCCTGACCTTGATTAGCATGCCTGTGGTTGGTGCCAAGTGTCTTCCTCCTTGTCCTGAAGACGACAAAACTTGAATGCATCATGGTTAGTGTTTACAAGTTAGTAATAAAAACTGGTGGAAATTCAGACCTTCTACTCCTCTTCTCATGTTCTTGCTACCGAATCCTTCTGTTCCAGGCCTTAAGGATGCTTTTGCAGTTTAGCTAACTCTATTAAAATGATATGAATATAAAAACTTTCAAGGAAATTTTCACTCTGTCCCCACTCTCCAAACTTATTCCTCTGTTCAAGAGCAGCTCTGAGGCCTGAAGCATAACTTCAAAAATCACAAATGACATTAATGCTTCTATTTCAAAGGCTTGACAAATCAATATGAGTGTGGTTGAGTTCCATTTCTTAAGAGCTGCTACTAACTTTGTACGGAGTGGCAAAATCCCAAAGTTGAGCAGTTAAAATCTGTAATCAGGTACAAGGCAGCTTAAAAGTATTGGTTAGAATTGCCTCCTCATTTGGCTATCATTTTTTAGGGCATTGAAGAGTGATTCATTCATTTATAAACTAATCTAAAATGAACAAGTAATTATGTACAAAGTAAGGTGATAATTGGTAGAAAGTTTGCTTCTTAAATATCAATCCTTGAGCTAACAAATAACCTGATTTAGGAGTAGAGGTGGAGGGAAGCCCAGGGGAGAGGGAAAGGAGATTTTGTGTGTGCATTTTTGGCCACAGTGGAAGGAGAATAAATGTAGAGGTTGTGGTAGGTAGAATAATGCCCCTCCTAAAGATGTCCTAATTTCTAAAATCTGTGAATATATTAGGTTACACAGCAAAGGGGAATTAAAGTAGCTAATCAGCTGATCTTAAAAGAGGGAGATTATTCTGGATTGTCTAGTCATGTCAGTATAATTGCAATGGCTTTTAAAAGAGGAAGAGGGAGGCAGAAGGGGAGAGTCGGAGGGAGATGTGACTATAGGAGAACTCAGAGTGATGCAATGTGAGAAGGACTTGACCTTTTGTTGCTGGCTTTGAAGATTAAAGAAGGGGCCATAAAACAAGGAAAGCTGGAAAAGGCAAGGGAATATATTTTTTCCTAGAACCTCTAAAATGAATGCAGGCCTAGTCACATTTTGATTCTATTCCAATGAGACCTGTGTTGGATTTCTAACCTAGAGAACTATAAGATAATAAATTTATGTTGTTTTGAGCCACTAAGTTTGTGGTAATTTGTTACAGCAGCAAATAGAAAAGCAATGCAAGAGTGATAAAAGTAAAGATGAAGGAGATGTTCCTGTTTGGGTATGTTTCAGGCAGCTGTTGCTAGCAAGAGAACTGAAGAATATATATCAGTAGGACACACAAGAGAAGGTGGCTAAGTGGCTGGAAATCTGGAAGAAGATACTCAGGATGAGCTTGGGATAGGGAGCAAAAACCCAGAGATTCAAGGACCTTAGTTAGGAGTGACCTCAAATGACCAGAGAACAGCAAAACTGAAATATGGAAATCAGCAGATACAATAATTCTTATGTGTTGCTAATTCATTACTTTTTCTCACATCGGTTAAGAATCAACATATAGAATAGAAATTGCCCTGATCTTAATACTCTTTCTGAAGAGTCACACAAGACAGAAACAATATGCTTTTACAAATGTAAAACACACAAATCAACATAACTGAAGAGTACCAGTTACTCAGTGTGGAAGCAATGGCTTAGTAGTTCCCCATATTTGTTTTCCTCTTCCTTAATCCTGATAGAAATTTTAGGCTGACATAGAGCTACCCAGCTTCACTTGCTTAGAGGCATCACCATGTGACTCAGTTCTAGCCAATGGCATGTGAATTGGAGTGACGCGTGAACATTTTTAAAGAGAAGAGTTATACATGTCACTTTTCCTCCTGTCCACTGGCTGGAACAAAAATATGGTGCTGAACTATCTTGAACTCTTCAATGAGGGTAATACCCTGGGAATGGGGAGGCAACAAGACAGAAGGAGCCTGGGCACCTGATGACTTATCAGAGAGACCTCTCTATATACTTAGATTTTAAATGAGAGAGAAATAAAATTGTCTCTTGTTGCATCCACTATTATTGTGGGTCTCAGAATATTTCCCCAGATAAATTGGATTGAGGTTTTTTCAAGTCAAAATAATTGTAATTCTCTCCACTTTGTCCAGAGGTAACTTGGGTTTTTATAGGCTCTGAGTTGACAACAGAATTTTTGTCACTATTAGTTTTCTATGGCTGTTGTAACAAATTACCATAAATAATGGCTTAAAGCAGCACACATTTATTACCTTTCAGTTATTTGTTGGAAGGCTGACATGGATCTCACTGAGCTAAAATCAAGATGTTGACAGAGATGTATTCTTCTCTGGAGGCTCTAGAAGAGAATCTGTTTTCTTGCCTTTCTAGCATCTAGAGACTACCCACTTTCTTTGGCTCATGAGCCATCTCCTTCATCTTCAAAGCTAGCAATGTCAGGTTAAATGCTTCTCATGCTGTCTTCTCTCTTCTGCCTCCCTCTCTGCTTCTAAGGGCCCCTGTAATTATGTTGGGCTCACCTGGATAATCTCAGATCATCTCCCCATCTCAAGGCCAGCTGATTAGCAACCTTAATTCCAGTTGCAACTTTTATTAGTCTTTGCCATGTGACCCAAGATATTTACAGTTTGTGGGGATTAGGCTGTGGACATCTTTGTGAGACCACTTTTCTGCCTATCTCAGTCATTTTTTTCTCTTTTTCTTCTATGCATTGTCCACCCACCAAAAATTCTGTTATGTGTGCATATATGTATATCTATTTGCCAATTCTGTCCTGTAAGCAGGCCTAGAAGTGATGATACCCTAGTAGCAACTGAGCACACCTGGCACCTAGATTTGTTTTCTGTGTTCAAAAAAGAAATCTAGGCTCCTTAGGAAATTGGGTAATTTAAGGATTTGGGCAGAAAAAGTATAAGATGAGCCTGAAACATCTCATTATGATGGAAAGCTACAAGGTGCTCAAAGAACTATGGAGACATGTCAAGAGGATGCAAAAGCCACCTCAAAAGGGCTACCACTGGCTAATATGAGACAATTTTGAGCTTAAGATAAAACAATGATAAAAACAAATTATAATCCACTAAATAAATTAAGATTCCATGTGACCAGATGTCCATGTATCTAGGAAAAATTCCCTATTTTCCATTGTTTTCACACTGAATATTTCTGACACCAAATGTGTGGGGTTTTCTTCACATTGATCAATTCTCTGACACCAGTTAGGTGTCCCAAAATTCAATTCAATTCTGACCCTAATTAGAGTTAGTACAGACCCCACAGGTTAAAGGCTTAGTTCCACAAAACCCCCTCCCACCTCACTTCAGAGGCCAATTGCAAGTAATAGATCTCCAGGTTACCCACATCTTCTGTTCAACTTAGTTGAAAATTGGAGTTTCCCAGGTCCCCCTCCTCAGGTTCAACAATTTACTACAATGACTCACAGTATCCAAGAAACTATTTACTTACTATTGCCAATTTATTACAAAGAATATTTTAAAAAATACAAATTACATAGGCCTGGAAGGATTCCGAGAGCAGGAGCTTCAGTTCCTGTGGAGATGCAGTGTGCCACTCTCCCATCCCATAAATGTGTTTGCCAACCTGGAAGCTCTTCAAACTCTGTATTTTGGGATTTTTATTGAGGCTTCATCACATACACATGATTGACAATTAACTCAATCTTCATCCTTTGTCTTCTTCCTGGAGGATGGAGGGTGGAGCTAAAAGTTCTAAGCTTCTAATAGAGGTTTGATCTTTCTAGTGATCAGCCCCCATCCTAAAACTATTCAGGCACCTGCTAAGAGCCTCATTAGAACAAACCCCACTCCTATCATCTAGGAAAATCCAACAGATTTAGGAGCTCCGTGCCAGGAACCAGGAGGAGAGACCATGGTAATATAATATATAAACAAACAGGAGAAAAGAAGGCTCTTCCTTACAACAAAAAGGTCACAAATAAAATTAGGAGGAATGACAGAAATAGAAAAATCACCAGTTAGCATCATCATAGTGATAGTTGAGTTAGTCAAGGAACATCAATGGACTATAACTAGTCAAAGATGGCCCATCCTGGCTGACCACAGTGGGACATGCCATCTTGCTCTATACATTAACAAAATAGCATCTGTAACCTATTATAGTTCTTTAAAAATAGCATCCAGGATTAATTACTCTTTGTAGCTTTGACAAGTCATAACATAGTTAACACTCTGTGGATTATCAACAACATTTCTTACTGAAGCCGTCAGTGGCCAGTCAAGAGCTTAGCATCCCAGTGACCTGGGACACACGTGCTTAAGGAATTTCTGTTATGTGCACAAATCAGTGGTATCAGAATATGTATATTCTTATTTGTATTTCAAAGGAAATATCATTTCTTGAATTTTCTCTTTGTGTCTCAAATATACATTTTCTCCTTGTATTCCAAATGGAGGCATGAATTCAGACTCTCTCAGCATCTGCTTCCTTCATGTTTCATCTTGTAATGTTACTGCTAGTCCTCGATCTTCCCTGGTGTGAAATCCAAGACTGGAAGAGGTCAGAACATTAAGAGCATAACTTCGTAAAAGAATTTATATAAAGTAATACAATAAAAGATTAGTAACACTTGAAAAAAACTTCTTTCAAAGGAAAAATCATATCTTGAATTAGCAAATATTTTGTACCATTTACAATGCTCCCTCTTTTGTAATTTTGGACATTTGAGGAAGACATGCAAAGATTATTGGAAGAATATTTTAATTGTGATTGTGATAACTGTTGCAATAATGGTCCTGGATAAACTACATTCTTGCTCTGTGTAGTCCCTTTCACATTGACCCTGGGCTTCAGCATATGACTTGCTTTGGCCAATAGGGCATTGCCAAGCTCTACACAGGCAGAGGCTTGATAAAAACTTGCACATTGAGGTTTTTATGCTTGGAAAGCTTACTCAAGAGCCAACTGACCACCTTGTAGGAAATCTGGCTATCTTGAGATCATTATGTTGTAGGAAGTTGAAGTTAGTTGTGAGGAACAGCCAAAGTACTCAAGCAATGTTAAACAAAGTAATGCTCCCCTAAAGATATCCATGTCCTAATCCTTGGAAGCTGAGAATATGATATATTACATGTAACATTACAAGTTAAGTTACATGTTAATTTTATGTGGCATTTTTACTGCTCTGGTAAGAATGAAATATATATCCATGTAACAAGCTGTAAAACATGAATTAGGTAATACCGGTGATTTCACATATGAATTGAATACCCTTGTATGTGCATTAAAAACTGGTGTTGCCAAATGACCTCGAATTGCCAAAGCCATCCTGAGAAAAAAGAATGAGGCTGGAAGCATCATTCTACCTGACTTCAAATTATGCTACAAAGCAACAGTAATCAAAACAGCATGGTATTGGCAGCAAAACAGACACACGGACCAATGGAACAGAATTGAGAGTCCAGAAGTCAACCCATATTTATATGGGTAAATAATTTTCGACAAAAAAGCCAAAAACATACAGTGGAGAAAGGAAAGCTTCTTCAATAAATGGTGCTGGGAAAACTAGAAAGCCACCTGCAAAAGAATAAAACTAGATTGTTGTCTATCACCATATAGCAAAATTAACTCAAAATGGATTAAAGACCTAAATATAAGACCTAAAACAATAAAGTGCATAGAAGAAAACATAGGAACTAAACTCAAAGACCTTGGACTTAAAGAGGATTTCATGAATTTGACCTCAAAGGCAAGAGAAGTTAAAGCAAAAATAAATGAATGGGACTACGTCAAACTAAAAGGCTTTTGCTCAGCAAAAGAAACAAGGTAAAGAAACAATCATCCGAATGGGAAAATATATTTGCAAGCAAAATTTCCAATAACAACCTAATATCCAAAATATACAAAGAACTCATATGACTCAATAACAACAACAACAACAAAACAAATGATCCATTCAAAAAATGGGCAGAGGACCTGAACAGATACTTCTCCCTAGAGGACATACAAATGGCCAACAAATATATCAAAAGATGCTCAGCATCACTAGCTATTAGAGAAATGCAAATCAAAACCACAATGAGATACCATCTCACACCTGTTAGAATGGCTATAATCAACAGGACAAGCAATAACAAATGTTGGAGAGGATGTGGAGAAATAGGAACCCTCATACACTGATGGTGGGACTACAAATTGGTACAGCCACTATGGAAAACAGTATGGAGGTTCCTCAAGAAACGAAGAATGGATCTACCATATGATCCAGCAATCCCTCTACTGAGTATTTACCCCAAAGACTTGAAAACTCATATCTATAAAGATATTTGCACATTGATGTTCAGAGCAGCATTATTCACAGTGGCCAGGACATGAAAGCAACCGAAGTGCCCTATGATAGATGATTGGCTAAAGAAGCTGTAGTACATATATACAATGGAATATTCAGCCATAAGAATAGATGAAGTACTGCCATTTGAGTGCTAAGCGAAATAAGCCAGACAGAAAAAGTTGAAAATCACATCATATCCCTTATATGCGGGATATAAACCTAAAAGCAACAAATGAACAGGACAAACAGAGACTCATGGACATGGACTATAGACTAGTGGTTACCAGAAGACTATAGAGTAGTGGTTACTAGTGAGGTGGGGGAAGAGGGAGGATGTAGATGGGGTAAAGGGGGTCAAATATAGGGGAGTAAGGGGAGGGTGAAGTGGATATAAGGGATCAAATATATGATAGCTGAAGGAAACTGGACTTTGGGTGGTCAACACACAATAGAATATACAGATGTTAAATGATAATGTCCACCTGAAAATTATATGATTGTATTAACCAATGTTAACCCAATAATCTTATTAAAAAAAAAACTGGTTTTGCACAACATAAAGAGAAATAAAAATCATACTAATAATTTAAAATTTTAATTTTTAATGATAGATTTTTTTTATCGCAAGTAACAGAAAATTACATGAACCATTTTAGGTTAAAAATGAACATGTTTGGGGAAGATTTGTTATAATAATACAGAAGTGTCTCAGAAACCAGAAAATTAAGACAGACTACAGGAGAGCCGTGACTAGGACCTGAAAAGCCATCAGAAGCACAGCAAGGCTTCTCTGTCATTCTAGGGCCACATGCTCTCTTAAATCTGCTCTATTCTCTTTATCTGCTTTATTTCTCT
>NW_024353907.1:1883727-1966909 GCF_902729225.1 Pteropus medius | reverse complement strand
AGGGGAGGGTGAAGTGGATATAAGGGATCAAATATATGATAGCTGAAGGAAACTGGACTTTGGGTGGTCAACACACAATAGAATATACAGATGTTAAATGATAATGTCCACCTGAAAATTATATGATTGTATTAACCAATGTTAACCCAATAATCTTATTAAAAAAAAAACTGGTTTTGCACAACATAAAGAGAAATAAAAATCATACTAATAATTTAAAATTTTAATTTTTAATGATAGATTTTTTTTATCGCAAGTAACAGAAAATTACATGAACCATTTTAGGTTAAAAATGAACATGTTTGGGGAAGATTTGTTATAATAATACAGAAGTGTCTCAGAAACCAGAAAATTAAGACAGACTACAGGAGAGCCGTGACTAGGACCTGAAAAGCCATCAGAAGCACAGCGACTTCTCCTATCACCTTCTGAACACATGCTTCTTCGATCCCCTTTCTCCTATTATATAACATCTGCTTTGTTTCTTTCTCTCTCTCTCCTCTCTCTCTCTCTCTCTCTCTCTCTCTCTACTCTCTCTCTCTCTCTCTCTCTCTCTCTCCCCTCCTTCTCCAAAATGACTTTCTCTGCTTTTTCAGGCGTTCATAGTCAAACAGGATATTCTCAGCTCAATCTTTCCTTTGTTTGCAATTTTAGCTCCCAGTACACTGATTAGTACCTCTGAGCCTCAATTCTAAATTTCTTGGAGGAAGAAAGTGGTCCAGGTGGGTCAAATTATGCAGTCTTGGTTGAATCATCAATGGACAGGAGGGCAGGGTTAGCTAGTACAAACATGGTCAACAGGGCCTCTTTGAGTGCGTGTGCATGCACGTATATGTGTGGATGTGAGCACACACATGAGCATGATGGCATTTTGAGGCACGGAGACATACTAGAGATGTTCCTATAATCCAACTCATCTAGGCAATAGTAATCTATTTGGTTCTGGTGATGGAACTTTGAGAAAAGTCAGAAGAACAGGACAGATGGTCCCAGATGCTAAAGCCAGGCATTTTGAAAGTACAGCACTATCCAGAAGCTTGTCCAGGGAAAACCTGCATCAGAGAATGGACTCCTTGGATGCTGCTTCTTGGAACTCTCAAACTCCATCCATTCATACTCATATCGGAGAAGTCCAGACCGGTGGGACATTTGGAGCATGGGCATTCAGGAAGCTGAGTGTATGTTGTGAGTGGTGAAGAAATAGACAACCTGTCTGTGTTTAGTCTGTTTCTAGACAACATGCTCCTTTATGTTTCTCCACCCTTCCTAACTCATGTCTCTATTTGAAGAATTGAAATTCCCACGTCCTCTTAATTGTGATTACATCTTCAAAGGGGATTAATTATTGTTACTAAAATCAAATCTGTAATGATAATGTTGATCATTCATTTTCAAATAAACATCCATCCAGGAGATTCTAATATATCTCTCTGGGAAATGGGAATGCTCCCTCCCTTGCCTCATACTAATTTCATCCCACCCATGGTTGAGAATAACTGATTTTAGTCATAAAATTACCAATTCCATTCTACAACTATTCTTATTGGTGGTGATTATTATTAAATCAACACTTTTGGATCTAAGAAATGGCCTTAGAGTGAAGATTCATGAGGATTCATTTACTTGCAATGATGAAATAGTCTCGGGCCATTTCATTTTATTAAATTGCCATTATATTGGACATTTTTATATCTGCTATTAAAAAGTCAGCTATTTTAGATGTGCCCACATACTGTGTCATACTTCTGAAGTACATATAAAATGCAATTTGTACAAATGAATAAAATCTCAAATTATATGGTAGCTGATCTATACATACCTGGATAATAAGTTTTCTTAGTGTGGCACTCCTGCCTACAAATCAAGTGGTAGCCAAGAGCAATATTTTGTCTTTATTACTCTAATATTCCATCATTCATTTAGAATTGGGTTTATTAAGGCTACCTATTGTCCTGAGCATTGTCAAAAGACCTTATCAGAAATCATGTTATCTCTGCTTGAAAGATAAGTTGTTTTCAACAAATATCATGAAAAGGTTGTTGTGCCAAAACCTTTTTCCTAGAACAATTAAAATAAGAATGGGTTGGGGGTTTTCTTTTCTTGGAAAGATCTAGAGTGGTATATTCCCAAAAGGTGCTCTGTGTGATGTTATCAGATATGATGCAGAGAAAGGGAATGAGGGTCAACATAAAGAGCTTTATGCTAGGATCACTCAGAGCCTTTAAAACACTAATGCAGAGTAGGCATATCGAAGAAGAAGACATGTGTGCACTGCTTCAAAACAAATCAGATCACAGAAGTCCTTTTTTTTGAGGACTATGTTGGAGACTATTATTCCATGCAGTGTATTTTTGAGAAACCTCATCTATTGTATGGCGGGATTTTTAAAAACTGAGGTGAAATTCACATAACAAAATAAACCATTTTAAACTGAACAATTCGATGACACTTAGTGCATTCACATTGCTATGCAACCAACACTTCTATCTAGTTTCAAAACATTTTCATCACTCCCCCAAAGAAAACCTCATACCCTTTAAGCACCCTTTCCCATTCTTGCCCTCTGCCCTCCTCCTCAATCCACTGGCAACCACCAATCTCCTGTCTTTATAGATTTAATATAGTAGTTTTTAAAAATAGATTTTATTTCTTAGAGCAGTTTTAGGTTAACAGCAAAATTGAGCAGAAGGTACAGAGAGTTTCCATATACTCCTGTCCCCACACATGTAGAGCCTTCTCAACTATCAACATCCTGCACTAGAGTGGTACATTCATTATGATCATATGTTGGCTTTTTAATGGGACATTTTAATGGTTTTTTAAAGTCTTGTTTTCATAACTCAAATAGTTTATACAAGCAGATATTCATGGCAGAGTTCTACAAAATTGTTTTTTGGTTCCACTTTTAACACTGTTGTCCTCTATTCCCCCAAATGAAATCTACATGAGCTTTTTTCCCCCCTATTCATCCACGACAAAATATCCTGCTTCATGACTGTGATGATGAACTGAAAATATATTTCTTTACAGGTGCTCAGATTACCCTTTGGAATGGGTTCTCCCATCTCTTCAAGGTTGTCATTATGGCTTCCATGAAACTAGAAAACATTGCTAAGCATACATTACATATCTTTACCTTCCTGAAACAAGAATTCTGTTTCTTGAGCAGAATAATGAATGGATTGTAAAAAGAAGGGAGAGCATCTAGTTTTTAAATGTAGTTCTTTCATCTTTGGGTCTAATGCAAAAATTTGGGTCATTGTTTTAATCTTAAAATAGTCACCATTTTAAAATTTCAAATTAATTAATCAATCACTTGGTCTTTCAACAATTTGTCAGGCATCTCTAGGTCTTCTAGATGCTTTAGAGGAAAACTAAAAATGTAAAAAAAAACTACCTGTCTTAGTTTGAGAGATGCATCATAGTGGGTAAAGTTCCTTAAGCTTGAGCCTAAATACTCAAAATATGCAACTTGTATTGATTTATTATAGTTTGCCAAAACTTTTTTTCTATAACTGGTTATCTCTAGCTTCTATCATGCTTGGTAAAAGAAAGTTAATTATAGTTAGTTTTACATAAATTTAGTCTATCCAAGATTTTTTTGACATTTCAAAACTTTTCCTTCTGTCTTTGTCTCTATGGTGGTAGCCAAGTTCCAGCAGGCTCAGTATGAGGCAAGTTTTTGGGAAAGAGCTTCAGCAGAGAAGCCAGTATAGACCTGCTCCCACTGGTTCTTGGACATCACTGTCCCTGGGACTTTTGCTCACTGGCATCTACCCAGGTATTTTCATCTGGTCTCTGGTCAATGGTCTCTGCCAATTGCTTGTATCACCGTTATCTGAACTCAGAATACTCAAGTCCCATCATCATTCTCTCAGTTACTCCTATTCTTGGGAAGGCACAAGCTACTCCTTGTGCCCCGTTGAACTGCATGGGGGTTTCTCACATCTTTCTTAGGTCCTGTTGCCTGGACATCCCCAATCCTCAAGAGCCCTGTCACTCGACTATCCTTACTCCACAGGGGAGGGAATGGGGAGTCTGCTTGCAGTGGTTTCCTCCAAGTGGAAAGAGAGCACAGGTTCCCATATTTACCTCCCACTCCCTACAAAAGTCCTTCCCCTGCTCTGACTCTTTTTGCCCAGCCAGGTCATCGTGATCTCTTCCCCAGGCTAATCCTACACTCCATGCATTTTGTTTAGCTTAGACTTTGTGACCTGAGTCTCCTTGGCTTTTAAAACTGAAATAGACCATACTTTTGGAACTCAAATCTTTTGTTCCCAAACTATTGTCTCTGCCACAAGTTTCAAAAGCATATATTTAAAAAGTAAAACCAAAACTGAGTACATTTTCCCCCTTTACTCAGCTCTAACAATTCCTTATTTCCTGAGTTGATGATGCCTGTAACTGGAGGTAGGAGACAGGCAGTATACACAAGGAAGAGCAAGAAGGAGGACCCTCAGGTCATATCTCAAATTGTTAACTTCAATTCTGTCTTTTTCTCTGTGAAGTGTGTAAAATATATGGTTACATTACAAGAGATATCACAGAGACATATTTGGTTATTGACCAAATGATATAAATCATTTGCAGTCAAGGGTCAGGTCAAATCAATATGGGATGGTCTCAGGAGTTTTCAAAGAGGAGAGGGACATGAAATGGTTTGTAATATGTAAATCAGTCAAAAGAAACATCTAGTGGATTCCATGTTGAACCACAGAGATGGTAATACACAAGGTGAGGTTATGGAAGGGATGTTTGTAGTTGTAGAAAGATTGCTGCAATAATGTGGTATTAGAGAAGTTGGAGGAGGAGAGGATTTCAAGAGGAAGTGAAAAGATGTATTCAAAGATATAAGAAAATAAAAGGAAATACCTATGGAGAAAAAGCTATTGTGTTGGTTGGAAAGTTCTCATGTGTCAGTGTTGGGAGTGAGTCAAGTAACAATCCCTAATGTTTCAAGGTAACCGACTTCTCAATATAACTCTACATATAAAATATACAATGGAGATTATAGGAGTGGACGAAGAAAAAGGAGACATGTTGGAAAATGGCCACTGCCCCAGAACTACTAAAGAACGCTTCCACCTCCCATGGGTACTGGAGCTTTGTACCCATAACCGCATACCTGGGGGTGAGGGTTATTTGACTATTAATAAGTATGAAAATGAAAAGCGAGGAGTAATAATATTAGCCTCCTCTTACAAACTGTCAGGGTAATGTATTAAAAATCAACCTTACTTTAATCTATGTTTATAACTGGAAGTTATATTAGCTGTGCTCAACCATTATTTATTTATTAGTATTCTAGATGGGCTCTCAAAGCCGTATGTCTATAAGTAGAAATGCACAAAAGGATTAGGAGAGAATCAAGCTGCAGTATTACATTTTAAATTGCATAGCATATTCATAACATTCTTGGATCTCTTTTTTATTTTTAAAGAATTCCTTTCTGTTCAACTTATTTGAAAAAGAAAAATGACTTTCACTAGATTATAAAAATAATGAGCTTTGGTTTAACTAGAATGAATGTCTTGAAGCCATTTTTGTCTTGTCTTTGTACTGTGAAGTCTGATAAAAAAATCTATAAAGGGCCAATCTATTTTAATTTACTTACTGAATGATCAGTTTGATATGTGATAGAACCTTAAAGATAATCACTTTTGAAGTAATTACATGGTGGACATTTGCTGCTAACAAAATAAGCATTTTTGGAAATTGGTGGTAGGAATAAAATCTTGCTCTGAGTCAGAGGACACTAGTAGAACCGAGATAAGTGTCTGTCTGCCCAACAGCTGGATAGCAGCTTCATGGGGTGACTAGGAGTTAGACCTCATAGCAAAATGAGGTGGTAAGTCCTCAGTGAAAGAAAGAGGGAGAGTATGTAATAGAATGAGTGAGCTTGGTTGATTCACGGATAAATGTGAGGGCATGAAGAGAATGAAATTCATTTAGAGAAGCTCCCAGGTACAAACCTTCATTCACACATGACCATGGTGTCACAGTCTTTCTGTTTTACTTTCCTTATGCCAAGTGCTGACTTGGTGGCTACACTCCTTTAAGCATTTCACCAGGATCAGGCAGTCACCTAGAAGTTTGAGAGGCACCAGGAAGTTTTAAGAAGAGAAAAAGAGTTTGAGAAATAGAGAACGGATATCATGAAGCACATCTTTACCAAAATTAAGAATGAATTCTATTCTCATCTCCAGACTTTCAGGATTCATGTATCTGTGATTGAAGAGATTTTTTTTTTTTTATACTTGGGAACTTGATCAAGAAATCAAGTTAGTAATGAATGACAGAGCCCACATTGGGGACTAAGGACTCAATACATTCCAGCAGACCTGCTCAAACACAAGTGACAGAAGAATCTGAGTGGGTTCTGATGTCTATCACCAGCACCTCCTCACAGAATGTGTTCAGCCTCACTTGACTCCTGGGTTCTCAAACCAGCTCAAATTTTCTCTGCCTTGGACCTGTGTGTGTGCTGCCCTTCTGCTTGGGATGTTTTCACCTCTTCACAGGTTACTTCTTCCTAAATCTTCAGGTTACAGCTTAAACCATGCTTCCCCATGGCAGTCTTTCCTAAGTACTTGATCTGGACAGTTCACAATTTTTAATTATTTTTTTTGTTGGTTTGTTTGTTATTTATCCCCTTTATGGAGGGTGTTTTTGTTTCCTAGGGCCGCTGTAACAAAGTACCACAAGCTGGATGACTTAAGCAACAAAATTTATTGTTTCACAGTTCTAGAAGCTAGAAGTCCCAGATGAAGGTGTTGCCAGGTTGGTTGCTTCTGAGGGCTGTGAAGGAAGAATCTGTTCCAGGCACTTTCCTTGGCTTGTAGATGGCTTTCTCTCTGTGTCCTCATGTTGTCTTCTCTCTATGGGTGTCTGTGTACAAATTTCCCCTTTTTATAAGGACTCCAGTTATATTGGATTAAGGCTCACACCAATGACCTCATTTTAACTTGAATATCTCTGTAAAGACTCTATCTCCAAATGCAGTCAAAGTGTGAGGTACTGGAGGTTTGGATTTCAGTATATGATTTTTTGGAGAGTGTCATAATTCAGCCATAGCATCATGAATTATAGAATTTTTTCATCATCCTCTGCTCAGCACTCAGACAGTGTCGGGTACACAATAGACTCTCAACTAATGTTAGTTGAGTGGATGAATGACCTGTTTTTCCCAGTTGTTTAAAGGATAAGTTCTTTTGCAGGTCTAGCACTGACCTTCCTCTGCTGGGCTCTGTGGTTCTTGCATGCTGGACCATTCTCTTATTGCTTCATGGCCCTTAGTGGGAGTATAGTTTACTTTACACAGATCTTGTGTCTTTCCTGGGAAGACTTAAGCTGACTTATAAGAATACACAAAATACAAGACGACAAGGTTCTTAAGTAGAACAATTGCATGTCACATAGATTCATACCCTATGTACAGAGGTCGTCGTAAGTTGTCTCCAAGCTTTCTAGTTTACATGGTTCATAGGGTCTATCAGATAAAAACATGTCAACTACTCAGGACAAGAGCAATTGTCATTTGTTATTGGTGTCAAGAATAAATAAGATAAATAAGAATTTTTCCTGGGTGTTCCCCTGAAGGAGACACTGTGTGTCATGATAAACATGTGCTGATAACATATGTTCTGTAATACACACAAAAATGTCCATAAGACTGCTTATTTCTCTTTTTTACTTTTTAAAATATTAATATTACTCTATTTATAATTTCTGATTATAAAAGAGCACATGTTCAATGAAGAAAATATGAAACTTATAGGTAAGCAGAAAAAAAGATGTTATAAATATAAAATATAAAATCCCAGCATCTAGGAAAAAAAATTAACATTCTGGTGTGTGTTTTTCCTGTCATATTATGCATGAATATAATTTTTAACAAAAGGGTAAAACTGCATATTACATTTCATTATTTTTCATTCAGTTTTTCACACACATTTCCCCAAGTCATTAAGTATCTTTTAAAAATATTTTAATAGGTTCTATATATTTCATTAGATAAAGGCATTTATTTATTGAGCTAATCTTTAATTTTTGCATTTCAAGATGCTCTACTATAAAAAATGATGTTGGGGACATATTTGTAGATAAAATATTGCAAAAAATATAATTATTTGCTTAGGACAAATTCTCAGAAAACCAGTGGTCAAAATTTGAAAGTATTTTTTTAATATAAGTGACCACTTTTCTGTATAGAATATTATAAAATTTACACTCTAGCCAACTGTATTTAAGGGTACCAGTTGCTTGCACACTTACCAGAAATTTGTGTATCATAATTTTATTTAACTCTAGTCAGTTTGACACACAAAAAGGAATGTTTAACTCTTTTATGTATGAGTTTTAATATTTTTTAGTCAAATATTATTTTTTATGACGTTGCTTTTAATGTCATTATTAGAAAAGCCTACTGTCACCCAGCAGGCAATGTGTATCTATACTCCCTTCTAGAATATTCATATTTTTTTCTTAATAATTTACATTTTTAGCCTAGCTGAAATCTATTCTGGAATATAATGAAGTTAGCTTAACTTTTCTATAAGTATTTAGTCAAATTATATAATAAATATGATTTTATATGACATAGCTATTATATGTTAAATTTTTAAAGATTCCTGCATCTGTCTTGAACTTTCTATTTTTGTTACTTTGAATTGTTTGTCTAGTCTTGCACCCATACCACATTGTTCAAATTAGTCTGGCTTTATAATATATTTCAACATTTAGTTTCAAGCCTTTTCTCATTTTTCTTTTAAAAAATTATCTTGTTTATTCTTGTATTTTTATTTTTCTGGATGAATTTCAAAACATTTTATCAAGTTGCAAGAATGTTCAGTTGACATTGGATTATATTAGAAACATCATATTTATAAAGCAAATGGGAAGAATTAATACTTTAATAATAATTGAAATTTTCTACCCAGAAATATGGTGTTTTTCTCCATATACACTCATTTTTAACTGTTTTTGGTTTTCTTTACACGACATTGCACATTTCTTGTTAAGGTCATTGGTAAATATGTTATATTTTTGTTCACTTTGTGAATAAAATAATATTGATTTTAATATCATTATTTATACTTGTATATTTATGCCATTATTGACCACTTCCTATTAGTTATAACATTTTTATGGATGATTTTTTGTGAGGTTTCAAGGTAGGTAAAAAAATTGAAAATAGTTTTGTTTCCTTTCCAATACTTATTAAATCTCTTATTTCTTTTCTTGTTTTATTATATTGTTTGGAAATTACAAACAATAAAAAAGAAAGGAATCATGATGATTTTAAACACCCTTATCTTATTTTTGACTTCAGTTAAAATGTCTGTCAAAATGATGTAAATTATTGGTTTGCAAAATATGCCATTTATCATGTTAAGAAAGTTTTCTTCTAATCCAAGATTACTACATATATTTATAATTAATGAATATTTAATTTCATCATTTATTAATTAACTTGGGTACATTTATTGAAATTCAGGCTTTACTCTTTTGGTGTGATAAATTATATTAGTCAATTTGTAAGTATTAATCCTTGCATTCCTGGTATAAACTCTGTTTCATTGTGGCGTATCATTCTTTAATTTTCACGCTGGATTCAGTTTGTCAACGCTATGTTTAGGATTTTTGTTTCTATATATTTGCTAGACTATTTAGTAAGCTTTCTCCCTTAGTGTTTACTTTTGATTAGGTTTTAATATTGTGGTTTTGCTAGTTTCATAAAATGAATTAAAAGCTTTCCATTATTTACTCTACTTTTGAATTTTTCAGCATTGAAATATTATAAAAATGAAAATATTTAATAATTCATTTTTTGACAAGGTTTGTGATTTCTTCCGTGGTTTCTGGTCTGTTCCAATGTCTTATTTCTTCTTGACTTAGTTCATAGGACTCTTTCTCAGAAAAGTGCTTCTTGAAGGTTCATGTGCACACAGATCTCCTAGGGATTTCATTGGTGTATAGATTCTGATTTGTTAGAACTATACCATATAGTCCAAGTAACCCACTCTCTAGTGAATCACCTAGAGTTCTCTCTCTCTCTCTCTCTCTCTCTCTCTCTCTCTCTCTCTCTCCCTCTCTCTCTCTCTCTCCCCCCCCCCCCCCCCCCCCCCACACACACACACACATACACACACACACACACACACACACACACACACGAAGAGTAAGTACCTAAGGAGGTAGATTATCTCTTAGGTCTTGTGCTCCAGAAGCAGACCCTAATTTGAGGAGTCATATACATGTGATTTATTTAAAAAAAGTATTCCCAGGAGAAACTGGCATAGGAGTTGGGGGAGCAGGATAGGGAAGAAGAAGCAGAGCAAGGGAGTGAATTCAGGTGATGTCCCAGCTTCATACTGATCCTGCAGGGAGCTCTGGAGGAGAAATTACAACTAAGAGTTTGTCCTGACTTGGAGCAAAGGAACTGGACTTTGTTCTTCTGCACTCATAAATCATTGGCTAAGGGCTGTAAGGCCAAGGGGTGAGGTGGGGGTGATGTAAACTCCCAGTAATTCCTGCTTTAGTTCCTGTGGGCAAAGTAGCTCTAGTGACCTGAGATCGGTCCTCAGAAAAAAAAAAAAAGATTGCAGAAATTGTGCATGTGGGAGAATACACACTGGTAAAAGGAATCCAAAGGGATCCGGGCAGAGCAATGACAATGCTGGCTACAGGGTGGATTCTGTATTCCTCAAGTAATCTTCCTTAGACACTGTTTATTTCAGGGAAACATTAAGTTAAAAGTAGGGCAACAGAAAGTTCAAGATTGCACTACCTGATAAGTTCGGACAGTCAGCCCTTCTATGTTGGGATACTTTTGTAGACATCAATTGCCAGGGAATAGGGTTGACATCCTTCTGTGAAAAACCAGGAACATCTAACAAGGATGTGTGCCTGAATGGAGAACCATATTATCTTTGCATTAAGATGAGACATAGGGAAACCATGGGCAATGCCAGTTTGCCTAGAAAATGTTTTTCATTTACTGTAATGCATAGACACATGACAAATAAAAAGCCAGAAGCTCTACATCATATAATATAATATCTTTATATCATATAATATCTTTAGCCTGGAATTTTTCAAGACTTTGAACATTTAAAGTACCTCAGTAAAGAACTCAAATTATTTCCAACAATATAACTAAATAAAATAATGCATATAGAAATTTTATCTATATATTAATTTGTAATTTGAGGAAGGTCTACCAAAAATAATGTTTTTAATTTTAGAAAAGCTTATCCAATGCATCTCTTTTATACAATTATTAGCTAGAGTTTTAGTAATCTGTTAAAACCATAATATCTATATATAAGAAAATATTTTTTATCTCATCTTTGTAGTAGGAGGGTATGCATTCAGCTTGTCCAAAAGTGCTAATGAATCCTTAAACAAATTACCTATTTACACTATGGTGGATTGTATTTTTCAAAGATTCAAAGATGGCTTCCATATGTATGGATATATCTATGTATTTATATCTATATCTATATCCCATTCTTCATGCTTTTCTTACAATGTGACATTGACTCTTCTCTATTGAGTGGTAGCATCTGTGTTTTCTGTCTTGAATCTGGGCGAAGTTTTGTAACTGCCTTGATCAACAGAATATGGCAGAAGTAATATGTGACTTCTGAGGCTAGGTCACAATAAGCAATACAGCTCCTTTTCTTGCTACATTTACCCTTAAGCCCCAGCTACCATGTTGTGAAAATGTCCAGGCTATGTGGAGAGGCCACATGTGGGTGTTCTAGCTGACAGTCCCAACTAAGATCTAGCCAATGGCCAGCATCAGCCTCAGAAACATAAGTGAATGAGACTTCAGAGGATTCCAGCCTCCAGCCTTTGAGCTGCTCCAGCTGAGGCCTTAGATATTGTGCGTGGTACAAAGGTAAGCTGTTTCTGTGGTGCCTTGTTTGAATTTTTGACCTACTGAATCTATGAGAGATAATAAATGATATTGTTTTGAACCAGTAAGTTTTGGGTTAATTTGTTAACTGAGACATGCACCAGTAACCCATATTTCCTGACTGATTTAAGACACCACTGTCATATACTAAATTTCCAAACAGACATGAGTCTATTTATAAACCTGTTTACATTCCATTTATCTGTTTAATAGTATCTATTGAGAAAAGTTTGCATTTGTATTAGTATATACATAGGTAATGCTATGATAAAACACAAACCCCCAAATCTCTGTAGTTTAATATAACAATGACTTATTTCACACTTACATGACTTCCACCCTGGGTCAGATGACTTGACAGGCCAGTCGTCTTCCATTTGGAGATTCAGTGATTCAGGCTGCTTCCTTGCCACAATCTTAATATATAGTCTCCAGGTCACTGGAATGTGGGAAAAAGAGAACTGAAAGGTTTGTGCAAATGGATCTTAAATAGTTTGACCTAGAAGTGACATCTGTTCTGTCCATTGGCCAGAACTAGTCACAATGTCTAATCAACAACAAGGGGCTGAAAAATGTGAAAAAGCACATCGATTTTGAGTGAGTAATAGATGTTTTTGCCATACCCTTCGTTATTGTTTATTTTTCCAGAAATTTTTGGCTATTCTCACACATATATTGTTCCTGACAAATTTTAGAATCCAGTATATTTAATTTTAATTGTTTTCATTAAAAAACAGATCTTTTTGTTTTTAGGAGAGGAAATAACCTAAAACAAAAGAGACCAGAATAGTTCCCTATCTTTTACTGCTGGACATTTTTATTTGTTGCTCTGTTCCTACCAACCAAAATTCTTTCAGTTCCTGATTATTACTAATCATGATTTCATGTCTAGTTCATTTATCTTAGGCCATAAACAATTCCTGCTTCTAAATCCAAAAGTTGAGGAAAGGTCAATGGCATTTTCAAACTTCCTTGATGATTTCACCTCAGAGTGAGAAAGAATACAAGGGTGATCTGTAGTGGAATAATCATATCTAAAGCATCGTTGCTCTTTCATTGAAACATTAGTCTGAAAAACATAGACTTGAAACAGAAAATAAACATATCACATGAGAGGAATGTCTAATAATTTAATAATTCTATAGTTTCTTGGGCTAACAGAGTAAAATATAGTCATATTAAAGATAGAATAAAATGTTGCATTCAAAAGAAAAACAAACCCTGCTCAAAGAGCTTTGGAATAATTATATAATTTTAATTGAAAGCTCTGAAAGAGTAAGCAAAGTATAGAATATTATCAATTTGCTGTTGAGCTGACAGGTAGTTCTCCTTAGCAGAGAGAGAAGAAAGCTGTGCTTTTAATTTCTGTATGTTTATCATGCTTTGTATCTGTGTAGAAATATTTACCCATTATCTTGGAACATGATACTTCGTGTCTATCTCAGACCTGCTTGATATAGTAAATTACAGGTATTATTTTGAGATTATATTGTGCTTGAAATGTTCCTTCTTTTCTTGGTATAGGCCACAAAGAATCTTCCTGGAGCTGTGGGCATTAGGCCTGCTCCAGGCATGTACCTATTGACGTAACTCAAGTAGAGTTCAGTTTGCAGCCCTTTTCTCTTTTATATTTGTTCCTAAGTTAATACATTCTCATGCCTTTAAAAGACATCTACATGCTGATGACTCTAAAATTCATATCCACCATCCAGATATCTCCCCTGAACTCCAGGTGCTATCTACCTCTCTACTTGTGTGTCTATTAGGCATTTCTGAATCAGAACTCTTAATTCCCCCTCCACCCCCATTACACATCACTTCCT
The DNA here is from genome assembly GCF_902729225.1 of Pteropus medius. NCBI lineage: Eukaryota > Metazoa > Chordata > Mammalia > Chiroptera > Pteropodidae > Pteropus > Pteropus medius. The sequence goes on along the minus strand of NW_024353907.1, from coordinate 1,953,163 downwards.
TATTTTTCTGTCAATGACAACATAAAAAAAAATCTTTTGTTTCAGGATAAAAACTTATATGTACTCCTTAATTTCTCTTTTTCTCCTCAAATCCACCAGCAAGTTTTTTTAGGAAATCTACATTCAGAATGTTTCCAGAATCCAACCATATTTTACTACCCCGCTACTACCAACTTAATCCAAGTTTTTACTAAGAGATAAGTGTTAATTTATCCATGAATTATTTCCTGTAGAAAAGGAATTGGCCTCCTGAATATCTCCAGAGAAACTGGCTAAGGTTAGCAATCAATCCTGGTCAACCACAAGGCCTGGACCTCAGCCCTACAAGCATGCCCAGATAGGGGCTGGTGCTTTTGCAATCATGAGCATTGATATGGCAAATCCTCCTGTTAGCTTTTTTTGTCATACAGCTGCAACAGGTAGCTTAGGTTCTCCTCTCATTAACACAACACTAGAAAAGGAGCAGGCAGGATAGGGATGGAACAAGGTTCTGTTATATCCAATTATTATATCCTAGTCCATAATCACCACAGAGGAGAGACTGGCAGGATAAAGATGAAGCATGGCTTTATTGTATCACATTGCTATTAATCCTGGCCCCTCATTATACCAGGGAAGAGCTTGGTTCTTCCCTAATCATTCAACTTAAAAGACCCACATCCGAAAAGACAGATCCTTGTCCCACATCTGGAATTTGGAGTGAGGCTATCCCAGAGTGTGAGGGGCAATGGGGAACTCATGTATCTGCCCCGATACTGTCTCCATGAGTTTCTCCCAATGAATGATGTTCCCACAGGTCTTGTCTATGTGCCAGCAGAACATTGGTTCTTGTGCCACAATAGATGTTCTATTATTTCCAAATCAGAACTCTTGGTTCTGCCATCCCCATCCATTGTACTCATTCTCTAATCTCCACTTCAATTAAATATGAGCATGAATCGATCACTAGTTGTTCATACCAAAACTGGAGTGTCATTGCCGATTCCTCTTCTTCAAACCATTAATTCAAACCTTCAGCTAGTTCTGCAAGACCTCTACTTTCAAAATATAGTCAGAATTCAACCATGCTACACTGCATTGGCCTCCTAACCAGACTGCCTATTTCTACAAAAGACATTTTATAAACGAGATTCAGGTGATGTCATCCTATAGTTTAAAATCCCCAGTGGCTTCCCATTGCATTTAGAATATACTCTAAATGCCTTATTATGACTACAAGGCTCTACTTGATTTGGCCCTTGCCTCATTTTCTTCTACTCTTGCTCTTATTCACTTAGCTTCATCATGAACATGCTAATCCTGCTCCTATCCCAAGGCTGTTCCCTTTTCCTGGAATGATTTTCTCTCAGCCCTGGCATGACTCTTTCTTACTTCACCCATATCTTTATTCATATACCACTTCCTTCTGGGTTCATTTCCTGATTGTCTAATCTAAAACAGCATTCTTCTTCGCTATGGATCCCCTTATGTTTTTCCCTCTCTTATGCTTTTTGATTTTTGTCATTACACTTATCATCACCTGAAAGAATATTGTATATCTATATATAAGATTATTATCTGTCTCCTTAATGGAATTTCAGCTTCATAAGAACTGGGACCTTGTCTGTCTTGCTTGTTACTGTATCTCCAAGACCTAAAACAGGACTTGACACTGTTCAAAAACTACTTGTTAAGTAAATGAATAAGTGAGACTGAAAAAATCTATAAATCATTTCTTAAATAGCTGGGAAAATCATAGGATATTTCTGAAAATATAATTATTCATCAATTTGGTAAGGAAGATCAGGGTTTTCTGCACTCAATGGGTGTTTAATAAATACAGATTGAATAAGCAAGTGGATAAAATGAACCTGCCTTTATTTATCACATAGAACAACTATGACATTCCTCTGAGCCTGTTATTTTCTCTTGACTCAAATCAGCAAATATGTTTTTTAATTAAATTTTAATTGAAAAAAATCATAAATTTGGGACAAACTTTAATATGTGAAAAAATTCTTCTGAAAAAAATAAAAAAGTGTCAACTATGATGAGTGGATTCTTTTTTTCTGTATGGGGAAAGATCAAGAAATATAATCTATCTTCGAACATCTAGTCGATGACCATTCTTGCAAAAGTGCACATTAATTACAAGTTGTCAGTACAAACTCTTACAATAGTTCTTTCTGTGTGAAATTGATCTCAAGTAGGATTAAAACTGACCTAACAAGAATTTGTTGAACAACTAGTGAATATAGTTTGTACATGATCACTGAGACATGCAAAGTTAATTTAAAAATATTTTTAAATGAATGTCACATTTTATACTAAACGACATGAATATTTCTTAGTACTGTAAAATTTAGAATTTAAGAAAATTATATTTGACAGTAGAGTTTATTATTTTATGGCAAGAATATGAGAAATTAAAGTTTAAATATAACTGAAACAGTTCTGTTTTATTCTATGGAGCAAGTTATTTCTACCTAGTCTGCCAGTAGTTTTATAGGCATCATAATATGGGAATCAAAGACCCTGGGCCTATTGATAGTTCAGGATAAGTTTACTGTTAGGTGTTCTTCAGCAGGACCTTGTCTAACAATAATGCAGAGCAACAATCTTTGAAATCTAAAACAATGTTAGTTCAATGTTTTAAATAACCTTTACACTGAGTCTCATATTGTTTTTCTTTACCCATAAAACAGATGAAGTGACTGAGATTGTAAGAAGTTAACAACTTTCCCAAAATTTCAGAGCTAAAATGATTTTCCAGGCTGGGGCAACTGTGGCGCAATTGAATTAAGGATGCAAAAAATGGAGCAGTATTAGAGGAGAGAATAATCAGTTGGACTTGGTATCCCAGTGAGAGATGCCAATGGAATATTTGAATATTTATTTATTTATTTTATTTTTTGATGGTGACATTGGTTAATGAAATCCAATGTTTCAGCTGTACACGTTAACAGTAAGGCATATATATATTTACACTGTGCATGCACCTCTCATAGTTAGATTTCTTTCTGTCACCACATATTCGACCCACTTTACCCCATCTACCTTCCCCGTATCTCCTCCCTACTACTCTCTGGTAACCACTAGTCTATAGTCCATGTCCATGAGTCTCTGTTTGTTTGTCCTGTTCATTTGTTGCTTTTAGGGTTATATCCCACATATAAGTGATATCATGTGATTTTCAACTTTTTCTGTCTGGCTTATTTTGCCAATGGGATATTTAAATGGTGATTTCCTGGGAATAAATGAAAATTTTCACTTTGAAGTTCAGAAAGTAGACTAAGAACAGAAATTGACCTTGAGATAACAGTTGAATCATGAATTAGATAAATCGCTCAAGTGAGTGTTAGTGGAGAAGATAATTGAGGCCATGAAGGACAAGGATGACAGGGCAGGAGTAGATTTTATAACATGATGAAGACTAAAGGAAGAAAAATATTAAGGAAGAGTTACTCATTTATGTCAGATACTATTGAGGTGTCCTGTGGGGTGAGGAATAAGACCTTTGAAATAAAATGTACATTGGGGTCCTTACCTCTAACATGGAGTACCCCCCAGCAGTTTGTCAGAGTACTAAGTGACGATTTTAATAGCCCTATTTCTCACCTAATTAAGGAAGGGTTTGCAATATATATATGCTTATACAAGTCAACAACAAAAAAGCAAACAATCTAATTAAAAAATGAACAGAGGACCTGAACAGACACTTCTCCTAAGAAGACAAACAAACGGCCAACAGACATATGAAAACATGCTCAACTTCACTAGCTGTTAGGGTGATGCAAATCAAAACCACAATAAGATACCACCTCACACCTGTTAGAATGGCTATTATCAACATGACAAATAATGACAAGTGTTGGAGAGGTTGTGGAGAAAAGGGAACCCTTATGCACTGCTGGCGAGAATGTAATTTGATACAGCCACTATGAAAAACAGTATGGATCTTCCTCAAAAAATTAAGAATAGAATTACCATATGACCCAGCAAACCCACTTCTGAGTGTCTACCAGAAGAATTTAAAAGCATTTATTTGTAAATATATGTGTACCCCTATGTTCATTGTAGCTTATTCATGGTAGCCAAGACATGGAAACAACCAAAATGTCCTTCAATAGATGATTAGATAAAGAAGATGTGGTATGTATATACAATGGAATATAACTGTTATAAGAAAAGATGAAATACTACCATTTGCAACAACATGGATGGATCTTGAGAATATCATGCTAAGCAAAATAAGTCAGATGGAAAAAGATAAGAACTATATGATCTGACTCATATGTGGGATATAAAACTGAAAGCAATATATAATCAAGACAAACAAAAATTCATAGACACAGACAACAGTATGGTGGTTACCAGAGAGAAAGGGAATAGAGGTTAGGTAGAAAAGGTTAAAGAGGATCAAATATATGGTGATGAAAGGAGATTAGACTTTGGTTGGTGAACACACAATGCAATATACAGATGAAGTCTTACAGAATTGTACACTTGAAACCTATATAATTTTATTAACCAATGTCACCTCAATAAATTTAATAAAATTTTTAAAAAGAAAGGACTAATGTTAGAACCATAATTAGGCAAGATGATACATTTTGTTAGAGGATTTGCTTCCTCCTTAAACATAAGTCCTTTTTTCTCAAATGTTCTTCAGACTGCTTTAAATTCTTGCATTTTTAATTTTATGTATAGAATAATTTTTATTACCTTTATGGAGTAACTCATAGACAGAAGAATATATTTTAAAAGAAAAAGGCTAGCTAAAAATTTAGTTTTTCTATTACACTAACAATTTTGCTCTTAAAGTGGTTTTTATAAAGTTCAAAAGGTGCTCAAACTTAGAGCCAAGAGTCTTTTTTCTTTTATCATCTTTTTATGAACCAAAGATTGTCCTGATTTGCTTTTGATGAGACATATAGTATGTTGCAAGGAAAGAAGGCCTCTCAAAGCTTTGAAGATGCTCATAAATGGTGGAAAAGATGCCAAAAAATATTATTCATTAAAATTAGCACATATCTAGTAGTTTATTAGCTTGAATTTACATTGTGAAATTATTTATTAACTTGATTGGGTACTTTTATAATGGCTAAACACTGATTTTTAACTTTAACTGCTTTAGAATTGCTTGAGAGGTTTCTTTTTTTCCTAAGGCTGTCTCTTTAATCAGGTAATATTTTAGGGGTGGAGAGAAGAGAGTGTAACATGCTATTGTTTTAAAAAATAGACTATTTTTAGAGTAGTTTCGAATGGAAAATTGAGTGGAAAGTACAGAGATTTCCCTACACATGCATAACCTTCCCCAATATCAACATCCTGTACCAGAGTGATACATTTGTTACAATTAACGAGTCTACATTGACATCATTAACATTCAAAGTTCATTGTTCACATTAGGGTTCACTCTTGGTGTTATACATTCTAAGGGTCTGGACAAATGAATAATGACATGTATCCATCATTATAATATCATACAGAATATTTTCACTGTCCTTAAAAACCTCTGTCTTCTGCTGATTCATCCCTTCTCCACTCCACTAACCTTTGGCAACCACTAATCCTTTTACCGTCGCCATAGTTTTGCCTTTTTAAGAATGTCACATAGTTGGAATCATACAATATATAGACTTTAGATTGACTTCTTCCACTTTGTAACATGCACTTAAAAATCAGCTTTATTGAGGTATTATTGACATATAAAATGGTAAAGTAGTATACATTTAAGATTCTTCTGTGTCTTTTCATGGCTTGATAGCTCATTTCTATTTATTGCTGAATAATATTTCATTGTTTACATGTGCCACAGTTTACTTATCCATTAATTTGCTGAAGAATATCTTGGTTGTTTTCAAGTTTTGGAATAAAGCTGCTATACATGTTCATATGCAGGTTTTTGTGTGGACATAAGTTTTCAACTTCCTTGAGTAAACAACAAGGAGCACAATTGCTGGATTATATGGTTAGAATATGCTTAGAAACTGACAAATTGTTTTCCAAAGTGTCTACCATCTTCTATTCCCACTCACAATAAGTGACAGTTCCTGTTGCTCCACATTTTTGCCAATGTTTGGTGTTGTCAGTGCTCTTGATTGTGGCCATTCTAATAGGTACGTAGTGATATCTTATTGTTGTTTTAATTTGCATTTCCCATAAGACATATGATGTGGAGCATCTTTTCATATGCGTATTTGCCATCTGTATATCTCCTTTGGTGAGGTGTCTGTTCAGGTCTTTTGACCATTTTTAAATAAGGTTGTTAGTTTTCTTATTGTTACATTTAAGATTTCTTCATATATTTTGGGTAACAATCCTTTATCTGACATGTCTTTTGTAAATATTTTCTTCCAGTCCATGGCTTTTCTTTTCATTCTTTTAACATTGTCTTTCTTGGAGCAGAAGTTTTAATTTTAATAAAATCCAGCTTATAAATTATTTAATGGACAGTGCCTTTGATGTTGTAAGGGGAGCTTTACTAATTAATTAATTAAAATTCCTTGTCTTCTTTTTCCCCAGAATTATTGAGATGTAATTGATATATAACATTGTGTAAGTTCCAGGTGTACAATGTGTTTATTTGATACATTTATACATTGCAAAATGATTACCACCATAGCAGTAGCTAACACCTTCATCATGTCACATAATTACCATTTTGTTGTTGTTGTTGTGAGAACATTTAAGATCTACTCTCTTTGCAACTGGAAGTTTGTAACATTTGACCAACATCTTCCCATCACCTCCTAACCCAGTCCCTGGTAACCACATCTCTAATCTCTGTTACTAATAGTTGGGCTTTTTTAGATTCCACATATAAGTGAGATCATACAGTATTTGTCTTTTCCCATTTGATTTATTTCACTTAGCACAATGCCCTCGAGTTGTATCCATGTTGTACCAAATGGAAAGATTTTCTTCTTTTTCATGGCTGGGTAATATTCCATTATCCATTCATCAATTCTCCGTGTTGTATTTACTCATTCATTCATTGATAGATACTAAGATTGTTTCCATATATTGGCTACTGTGAACATGGGAGTACAGATATCTCTTTGAGATACTGTTTTCACTTCTTTTGGATAAATACCCAAACGTGGGATTGCTGGATCATACTGTAATACTATTTTTAGTTTTTTGAAGGACCAAGGGGAACTTTTTATTTATTTATTTTTCAAGCTTTCTTTTTTTCAGATGAGGTTTTATAGTCCTCAATTATTTATTTAATTTTTAATTTTTATTTTTCAAGTAGAATTGACACTCAAAATTGTTTTATATTAATTTCAGGTGTACAACATATTAGTTAGACATTTATATAATTCACAAAGTGATCCCCTGATTAGTCTAGTACCCACCTGGCACTACACATAGTTATTACAATATTATTGACTATATTCTCTATGCTGTACTTCAGCAGTCCCCAATCTTTTTGGCACCAGGGACAGGTGCTCCTATGAGAATCTAATCCCTGACGATCTGAAATGGACTGAGGCAATGATGTTAGCACTGGGGAGCAGGTGCAAATACAGATGAAACTTTGCTTGCTTGTCCACTGTTCACCTCCTGTTGTGAATTCCAGTTTCTAACAGATCACAGACTGGTACTGGTCTGTGGCCTGAGAGTTGGGGACCCCTACTGTACTTCACATCCCTGTGACTATTTTGTAAACTACAAATTTGTATTTCTTAATACAAGAGGAGCTTTTAAAAATACCAAATGCCTAGTGTCCACCCTTAAAGAATCTGTTTTAGTTAGCCTGAGAAAGCCCTGGGTATCAGTATTTTAAAGTTCTCTAGTCAATTCTAAAGTTGAGAAGCACAAGTTTAATGCCATTGTTCCCTTTCTCTAGTTTTAGGCAACAGTTTTCTACGATTAAAAAGCAAAAACAATGGTTTATATTTTCAATGACAACCTATTCTCCTGATTTTACTCCTACCTCTCTGATCTCTTCTTTTCAATTTCATTCAATATAGGTGAGCTCTAGGCTCCACTAGTTTCTCATCTTTAGCTAGATTCTCTTTCTTGGTGATCAGAATCAGCTACATAGCTTTAAATACCCTCCACAAGTTAACAACCTCCAAATGTACAGCTCCAACTCTGAAATTGCCCCTAGAATTCAAGCTTGTATATCACACCATCTTTTCTACATTTCAACTTGGATGTCTTATAAGAATGTCAAACTTAACCTGTTCCAAAATAAATTTAACGATTCCAGTCCTATCCCTCATCAAACTTGTGTTTCCCTCAGTCCACATGGGGAATCATTCTGAATTTTTACCTTTTTGACACCTTCCACATCCAATTCAGAAGCAAGTCTTGTATATTCTACCCCCAAAATACAAATAAAAGCAGTCTACTGTACTGATTCAATCTTAGGGCAAGCCACGACTTTCTCTTGCTTGGGAGACTTCAGTGACCTCTCTCCTTCCACTCTTTGTCCCTTCTCACCTTCTTATCTACCCATGATCTATCTCGGCATATGAGCCAGAGTTAGCTTCTTGAAATGTAAATCATTGCTTCTACCAATGAATTCCCATCTAACAGCAAACAAAACTATATTAGTTTTTAGGACTGCCACATCAAAGTGCCAAAAACTGGGTGATTTAAAACAACAAAAATTTATTGCCTCACAGTTCTGGAGATGAGAACTCTGAAATCAATGTATCAGCAAGGCCATGTTTTCCCTAATGGCTTTAGGGGAGAATCCTTCCTTAGCTCTTCTAGCTTTTGTTTGTCAGCAAAACTTGACCTTCCTTGGCTTATTGATGTATCAATCCAGTCACATGACTGCCTTCTTCTTATGTGGCTTCACATTGTATTTCCTCCATGCATGTCTGTCTCTGTGTCTAAAATTCCCCTTTTTATAAGAACACCAGTCATATACGATTAGGGCTTATCCGGATGACCTGATTTTAATTTGATTATCTCTGTAAAGACCCTATTTCCAAATAAGGTTGCATTCTGAGTTCCTGGAGCTTAGGACTATTTTTTTTTTTTGGAAGAGACACAATTCAACCAATAACAAAAACCCAAACTCCCTACACTGACCAATAAAGCTTTATGTGATACATATGGCCCCTGCTTTCATCTCTGACCGCATCTCCTACAACTTTTGCCCCTCTCATTCTATTCCAGCCACCTTGGCATTTATGTTTACCAAGTTTGTTCTTAGCATTTAAATTCAAATTCACCTCTACAGAAAGACCAACTCTGGTCACCCTGTTAACCCCCCCACTTCCTGCACTATATCAATTACTCTTTCATTACTATTTCATTTTCCTCATAGCATTTGTCACACTCTAAAGTCACACGATGTATATATTGTCTCTGTCACTGTGGCAGATACTACTAGTTATCTACTCATTACTATTCATCCTCTTTCATCACTAAGAATCTGACTGTGTCTAGTCGGCCAGGCACCAAGCCCCAGAGAATGTATTGTGATTAGGCCAAGTTGGTCATAGTAATTATGTTTCTCTTTGCAGAGATTACTCTTGAGGTGGGAATGTGGCCAGGTTCTGGTCAATGGGATACAAGGGGAAGCCTTTGGGGTTTCTGGAAAGATTTTCCTCTTGATTGAAATAGACAAAGTATAAGGGCAATTTCTTCTCTCCTTCCCTCTTGACTTCTGAATTTCAATGTGATTTCTAGAGTTCCACTAGCTATTTTGTGTCCATGAATTGACCTGCCAGAGAACAGATACTAACAATGCTGAGCCTGATGGAAGCGGAAAGAGCTTAAATTTTTGATAATACCACAACCACTTAGAACTATCTACTTCCTGATTGAACACCATAAATGTTCTTATGTTTTAAGTCATTGATACTCAAGTTTTTTTTGTTATTTGCTTTGAAAGTGTCCTTACTGATATCCTCCTCCATCATTACTATAGAAATGTTATCTTATCTAATGTTAGAGTCCCTGAGATGAGAACATCTGCCAGGTAAGAGGCACTGAAAGAATATTTATTGAATGAATGTATGGATGAATGAAAGTACCTATTTGTATCTCTGCCATGCTACTAATCTTTACTCCTCTGCCTCAGTCTTATTCTTCCACTTAAATAGCCTCTCTTTTGTCTCAAATTGCCTTTCCACTCTATTTTCTTCATTTCTCCTTTCAACCTCATCTGGACCCAGCTCCTAGCCTGTCTCTTCTTCTGTTCACCACATCTTCCTGGCTCACCATAGCATACATTTAGGCCCAGGCAAATGTCTGACTGTGCGTCACTCCAAAAACTTGCCTGCATCCTCTGGCTCCTATTCTGTGGCTTCAATGCCCAGACCCAGTGGAGTTCTCCTGAATGAACCATCTTTAATCTTGTTGTACCTTTTGTTTTTCTTGTAACCTTGATCATATTCTATCTTGCTGAGTTTTCATAAGTGAACATTTCTTTCTTCCCTACAATATCATAAACACCTTAAGAACTGGGACTATATTTTACTTTTATTTATATTCCCCACAAATAACAGAGCATTACTATAAAAGCACTGCTTAGCGAATTTTTGTCGAATGGGGACAGCATGGTATAGTGACTAAGCCATGGCCTTTTGGAGACAGAAAAGACAGAGCTCATCTGCTATTTGCTTTCTGTGTCAACCAGAGGGAAATCACTTATCCTCTCAGAGCCTTCGTTTCTCCATCTATAAAATAGAAAATAATAGTATCTACCTTATGAGATTTTTATGTGTCTCTCTAAAAGAGATAATACATATAGAATATTTGGCACAGAGCCCAGCAGAGAGTAAACACCCTTTAAATATTATTATTAATAGGTGTTTTTTTAGTGAATACTATCATATTCATGAGGATGGTAAATAATATTCTCACAGATAATTAAAAACCATGCCTATCGTGTTGAGATTTTACACGTGCGCGCACACACACACACACACACACACACACATCTGTATCTATGTAGATATGTCAAATATTATTGGCTTTCAGTGAGTATCTTGATAAGTACTTGCATATATAAGAACTATGGCTCTTGTTATATATTCACATGGGAATTCTCTACTTTCAAATGTTATAGCAAAGACTATAGCAGACTGACAGTGAGTCTGAAACCATTTGTTTGTTGAGAAAGTAACTAGGAGGAAGTAAAGGCTACATTTCCATTTGTATGTTAATGATGTTAGTTTGCCTAAATTTGAAAAATGCACCGATCAGGTCTGAAATCCTGGTTGCCAACTTCAAAAACTGTCTCTAGTGAATTTAAGCAGAAGAGAATTTATTGGCAGGATCTCAGTGGATGTGGTGATGGGAGCAGTTCACAGAATTACCAAGAAAACTGGAGATCCAGGCTCATAAAATGGTGGCCAACATGTATACAACCAAAAAGACCAGTTAGCTAAGGATGCTGTCATGGATGGATCCTGTGTACCCAGATCACCCACTGTCATATGGCTGGGCTCTGTTGGCCTTGATGCTGGCTGCTGTAACCTATGGGCTCTCAATTCCAGTGTGACCGTAGAGAATAATCTCTGAATGTCTGCATGCCTTGGCCGTGCCTCCTGAATAGCACATATTGTGAGCCAGGATTGATCACACCTGGCCCTCTAGCCGCCCTGAAGAGGGGAGAGGAAATATCTGCTCTCTTCAGTTTCTGCAGAGAAGAGGCAGGTCCTACTTCCCACCTGCCTTGGGATTACCCATCCCTCCAGGAGTGTTTGGATTCTGGGCAACTCCTGTAAATATCCATGAGAGCTAACAAGAAAGAGAGAGGCAGCCTGAAAATAGTACCAGAACTAAAAAGGCTCAGGAGTGGTCCCTTGAAGAATTTCCCATTCAGATAATAGAGATCTCCTTCTCCAAACTTTTTCCACCTTGAGTGCATATGAAACAACAGCAGGAGTATTGTCTAAATAGAAATTTAAAGAGAGTCCTTGTTTCTAAGCAACATTAATGATAGCTGATAAAATAACCACACTTGGCATAGTGAGCTTTTCTAAAAGCATGGCAATGTGACCAAAAGAGTTGCTATTGCCAGATACCTATTGATAGGCTCAGAAACAGGTCCGCTGGAGCCCAACAGACGGAGGCAAAGCCTCCTTTTTGAAAGGGGCAGCAGATGATATCCTTCGCTACCCCTGACAAAATAATGGCTGGAGGAAACAGTGGGGCTCCATTTGGGAGAGAGTCTGTCTACTGTGGCCAAGCAGTCAATGTGTTTGCAGTCTTTACACTTTCTGTGGTACTTTTGTAAGAGTGCAGATGATAGAAGGCTGTAAAATTCCAACCAGGGAGAACCACACCTTTTCTTCAGGTGTGGTTCAGAGTAGATAGAGTGACTCTGAAAACCCAAAGGCAAAAGATAGCATGGTGGAGTGGTGAGCATATGTTGAGAAAGCCACAAATTATTTAGTAAGAGAAATGAAAAGGTGGATAGTCATCAAGTTCTAATATTTGAAAATGTTGTTGACCGAAGAGTTTATCCTCTCTCCCAATCTGACCCACAATATTGAGCCAGAAAATGTGTTCATGACTATTTCCATTGCTCTTATTCAGCTACAAGTCATGTCCCCTTTCAGATTATTTTGATTTTTAAGGCCCAATTTCCATTTGTTTTTTGATCTTCTGCTTTAAAGACAGCTAACCAGTATCGTCATCAGCCAAGTGCCAGGTTTTCTTTCAAGACTTTGAGCTTGTCATCCTTTATCCTTGTAGGTGGATTCTGTTTGTGACTAGCTGGTCCCAAGAAGACAGAGTTTTCCTGCTAGAACAAAATAAAAGGGGCTTCTTATTAAAGCATGAAGATAAACTTGTAAATTTCAAGACACCTCCCATAAACATCAGTGACTGGAGTAAAGGTTTTGTGGAAAAGTAATAATGTGATTATCAATCTATTAATGAATAATAAATGATATGATACAGCTGAATATGACAGTTTTAGCATCAACAATTATATGAAACTCCCATGATAGATTTCTTAAATGTTATGATCTATTTACTGTTCTGTGAAATATCATTTTTAATATTCTCAGTTTAATTCTTCATTAGTGTTAATAAAAAAATATTCAGAGGCTGGGTCCATCTGACATAAAACAATTATAAATGGTTCGATAGTTCTTTATGTTTTCTACAAAAATTGCTGATGGTTTTCTGTCTTAATTTTAAGCTTTTGAAGGCAAGAATTATGAAATATTTCCCTATGTATTCCCACAGCTCATAACTATTATCCAGTTAGCAAGTGCCTAGCCCACACACATAGTCATCTTTGCTATGTTTCTACTAGTTGTAATGTGGTAGGTTGGTCTTACCTGTTAATCTCATACTCAAATGTCTCAAGGAGTCAAGGATTACACTTACTCTTTTCTAAATCAGATATAAAGTTTTATTCTAAAAGATACAGATGAAGGCACTCATTAAAGTGCCACTGTGGATTTAATCATGGATACACTGCTAAAAAATCATTTAATGGATGAACAACTCAGAAAAGAACTCTCACCACCCACACACATCGTTATAAAAAAAGGGCAGTGTTTTGCACTTGCTTCAACAGCATCGCCTGAGAAGTAGTTGAGTCCCATCTTTCTCCTCTCTTTCTTAGATTTTCAATTTTATCCCAGTCAGCTGCTGAATCGCTAAACAGAATGCCATCCTTTCTTTGTAATTCTGAAACTATGTGTCTTTATTGCAGACTGCACATCTTTATGGCAGCCACATGCTTACCAAAGAATTAAATCCAGAATATTCATTCAGCTCCCTATTATTTCCATAATACTAAACAAACAAACAAAAAGAAAAAAAGAAAAAGAAAGGAAAGAAAAAGAGGGGGAAACGTCCTTGCCCTTGTTCTTCTATGTTGTTCCCATCGCAAGATGCTTCGTGGAAGGGAGCCGAGTGGTGGGCAGCGGCTCTGTCCCCGATAACGAGTGCCTCACATTTCCGTGGCATTCCCATTTGCTAGTGCGCTGCTGCGGTCGCACGCCTGATTGATATATGACTGCAATGGCACTTTTCCATTTGACATTCTCTCTCTCTTTCCCTCTCTCTCTCTCCCTCTCTCTCTCCCTGTGTCGCTTAAACAACAGTCCTAACTTTTGTGTGTTGCAAATATAAAAGGCAAGCCATGTGACAGAGGGACAGAAGAACAAAAGCATTTGGAAGTAACAGGACCTCTTTCTAGCTCTCAGAAAAGTCTGAAAGGAGCTCTGCGTTTTCCCCAAGGTAAGCAGGAAAACAAGCGCTGACGGCTTGCCTAGGAAATTATTCTTTCCAAACCTATCATTTCATTCTCCTCTCAGACAAAGAGACAACCTTTAAATACCACTTAAATTTGCATTAATTTAATTTGCATTAATCTGTAGCATGCTAGTATTGTGGGGGGGGGTTTTTTGTTTGTTTTTTGTTTGTTTGTTTTTTAATGAACGGATCTTTGGAGTCTATGACAGAGCAGGGGAGCCTCACATAGAGGCTAGAAAATCTCTTTTGGTTTGACTTAAAGAGATTTGATTTTCAAACTCTGAGTAGTTAGATGTAACTTTGTAATGATTATTATATTTGACCCTGTGAAAGGAGGCTGAGAATCAGCAACTCGCGGACATGGATTCCCGAAACCCTGGTATCTTCCCCACCGCCCTCATCCCTCTCACAATGGAGGCACTATTAACGCGGGCAAGCCCGCGAGTTTAAAAGCGCACTGTTTACTTTTATTACTACTTATGTATGCTGCTGATCTCCTGCCAGGGCTCTGCTGGAGTGCTTAGAATTACTTCAAACAATAGGCAACATTTATTTCTAGCTTTCTCTATCAGGCTTTGCAAGAATCCTGTTCCTTTGCACTCTTCTCCCAAAGTGCGAGGACTTTGCTCCCATAGATGCAGTCAGGAGCACTGGGGAGAGAGGAGGATGAGTTTACTATATGATTTTGATTGGGCAAAAAAGTCTGAGGAAATGCATGCTGTTTGCCTTGGCCTTATTGCAAATGGTTATTTTTAGTAGTCAGCTTGTTCCTGCAGCAGGACTGATGCTACACTGTTTAAGCAGAGACCTGAAAAGGATGCTCCCAACAGCACAGTGACCAGGACCTGTAGGAATAAGTCCTACCTGAGGAATATTCAGAGGGTTTTTTTCAAGCTCCTGAATATAAGCTCTCTCTTTAAATGAACAATTGGGCTGTAGGAGGCCTGAGCATAACTCTTTCTTGGGGGACAGGAAGTTTAACTGTGTACAGAATGTAAATGACTTAGAACACCCTGTAACAGAGGGTCATTGTAATCAACGAGCCTAGATAAACCTACATGAAAGAGGTAGATTGCCTTCTCTACTGAGATTCAGGTGTGGAAAAGGAAACTATTTGGTAAGATGGTAATTCCATGTTCTATCCCTTGCAACTGTCATTAATAACACATATGGATGCTGTGAAACATGTCTCTTTTCATTTCTAATATTTGTGTATTTTAAATACAATGAGCTGGCATTGAGAAATTGCTCCAACACATAATATTAATACCAGGTGCATTTGAAAACATAGAGGCCTAAAGTGCAGTGTTGACTGCGTGTGTCAACCAAATATAGCAGGGACTACAGAAAGCTTATCGAGTATGTGTTTAGATAAAATGCAGATATCTGCCCATTTTCTTCTCACCAGTCTGGATTCTGAAAGTAAGTTTAGGGTTCTATCAACCAGTTTTCATTGTGGAATGGAGACATAGTTTATGGGGGAACCTTTCTGATTTTCTCTAATAATTAGCCTAACAAGCACTGTTAAAAGAAAATTAGGCTTCTTTATGTATTAATTCACAACTTTGGGATATTCACTGTTTGAGAAAGTCTGCAATCATGCTATGGATTCTATTGCTATACAATTTTACCATGATTTTTTTAAAAACTGCTTCTGTTTAACAAAGCATTTAGCTGAATCAAAACAATATTTCTAAACATTTAATCAGATTATTATATGAGTGTCTCAACACGATATGCAATATTTTGCATCATTTACTTTAAAATACATTTGGTTCAGGTAAAGGGAGAATTGGTTGAGGCCTTCTTGATGACTGTGTAGCAAGCAGCTGACACCCACAGATGGAAACACGCCTGTGGAGTTCTCAATCTTAATATGAGTTCTAATGACACTGTCAAGGGGAAAATAAATAATTTTTCAATACATTTAACAATTTCTAACTTATTTGTCTTTCTGGGTCCTTGAAAAATGTGGTGAGTTTCTCAGAATTATAGTAACCAATGGTGGCCAACAATTTTTACTCCATTTTAAGAACTCACAATTCAAGCTCTATTATTTGTATTGGTTAATTATTCATTCTATCATTCTTTTTATAAACTGTGTTAGTCCTGATGGATGCAAAGGTGAATGAGACATTGTCTCATGGCCTAATTCTCAGTCTGTATGATATCTCTAGTTAGATTTTGGAACTGAAATGAACTTTGCCAGTGGGTAAACTGGGCGATGACTTCTTTATTATACTAAATTATTTAAAATATCTGCTAGTATTCATATTCACTTGAAATGATTGTCACTTATCAATGGGTTTTCTTTCTATTTATGATTAAGCAGTTCCTCTTAGGCCATTATGGCTGGATCTTGGGTACACATCATTTGCACAGCTAACGTGGCCCAGATCTTTCCTGCCTGGATAGAAGAAACTTGGAAAAAGGGCAGTTTATCCTTTCTCTGCTCCCTTGAGCACACTGTAGAAAGGACCACATGCTGTCTTTATCAGAGATGGTTATGAGTCACCTACTCAGCAGCTGATATTAGGACTACTTAATGAATCATTGAATTAGAAACATGTACAGAGGAAGATGCAGTCACTATCTCCCACTACTTACTTGTCCCACCTCCAGTATTGAAAACGATGACCTATGGGCCTGGCCTAAATTCAAGAGGGCCCTGGGAAGAAGTAGCCAGATGTTGTTCCCTAAACTCAGGTCTCCATTAGAGCTACACAGAGCATTGCTTTCAAACAATCCAGTCTCATGTTTTCTGAGATGGGTAGGTTATTGGGGTGGGGGGGAACAACAACAAAAACAACAACAACATGAAGACAGCATCACCATGGTCCTTGATTTGGTCCTTATCAGCAGATAATCCCCTGTAGCTGGATTAAAATGCCTCTGACTCCCTGGGGTGCCTGACTCACCCTAGCCAATCCTCAGCTTCTTGGCCAGCAGCCTTCCAGCCCATCCTCACCTCTTCTCATGACAGTTACTGCTACTCTGTCCAGGCCCCCTGGCTGGGCCAGTGAGAGCAGAAGGGATGGGGAGGCAGGTGGAAGGACTGAGAAGTGCTAAAGCAGAGAGAAACTGGGCCATGTGAGGGTGGGTGAGCTCCAGGACCCAGATTGCTGTGGCCTGCTCTGCCTGTGGTCAGCTGTCATTTCTTCTTCGTGTATGATACTGTGGAACATATTAAAATTTCTCTGGGATGGTATGTTTGGAATTCTTCTGATGCCCCACCTCACCAACTTACCCGGACAATAAAAGCAAGGTTGTAAGCCTTTGAACAGCTGGCAGGCTATATATTTCCTCTCTTTCTTCCACATAATCTAATTCAGAAAAGAATCCAGCTAGACTGGCAGTGCCATGTCTGGGTACTTGTTTCCTGCAAGTCCTTTCTCCACCACCTACTCCTATTGTCCCTGGAATCTTCTTGGGTGGCATATAGTCTTTCTTTTTTTCTGCTCTTCATCACTCCCACCCCGCCCCCTTCTCTCTTCGCCTGAGCTCCTTCCATTGTAAGCCTGCCCTTTGCTCTGCTTGTTTTCCAGACAGTTTGGGTCCTGTTCCATCCGGAGACAACAGCCCCTGAAGTCTCCCCATGTCCATATTATTCCCAGGATGTCATTCTTGGCAGCAGCTCTGCTGGGCTGATAGGGTTGGGGGGCTTTTTGGAGCCTCGAGCCTGAACACACTCTAAGAGAGGAGCAACCACATGGTTCGACTGCCCTTTAGGCTGCCGAGAGCAGAGCCTGAGTGACCCGGGCTGGCAGGGACAAGCATACCATCATAGTGACCCGCACATCTCTGGCAAAGGGCTGGGGGTGGGAGTGCTATGGGAATGCTTGGATGCACTTCAGCCTACATCAAGAGAAATGTGGTTATTCTCTTTCGGAGGGAGAGACAAGTGACTTGAAACAAAGCTCCCTGGATTCTTGGGCCCCGTCCCGCCCCCTTTCTCTGTCCTTCCCACATCTTTCTCTTTCCAAGGAAAAAGAAGAAGAGACAGAAGTTTTACTTTGGCCATCATGGGCCTAAATGTCTTTATGAAACCCATTTGGTGAAAGGAGAAGAAGAGAAATGGATCCTGGGTTGAGCCAAACTAAAAATGCATGGTGCTGGAGAGATGGGGAGGACTTTTTCTTTTTCTTCTTTCTTTTAACAGCAGAACACAAGTTTAGTTTATGAGTTGCAAGTGGAAGGAACTTGGCTTTTCAATTAGATGTTCCCATTTAAGAGCCTCATGTAACCCCCTCTGTGCAGCATCCTTAAAAGATGCTGCTAATGTCCTTGAGACCAAAAGGTATTTAAGAGCAATCTACAATGCGGAATCCTATTTCTCTTCTTTTCCTGGGGGCTTTGGTAGTCTTTTCTGAATTAATTAAAATTCATTAAAAGACTGCCTCCCAAAAATTTACTACAGCTGAATTAAAATGAGTCTTTTCCTGTTAGCTTGACAAGAAGGAACCAAAAAAAGAAAAGAGAAAAACTAAATAGAAAAAAAGAAAGAAAAAAGGAAAGAAAAGAAAGAGAAGAACCAATTCCCCTCCTCTGCCACTACTTGAGTTTTAATATGAATTATTCCATACAAGTCCCTAGGCTAGAGGATCTATTTAAAGATGCCTGGCAGCATGAAGGGAGAGGGTAAAAATACAACCACTCTTTTGTCCATCAGAGGTTTTCTTTGGGAGGACATTAAGAGCATTTCTATTTTCCTGTCAGCCTCTGTCAGTGGCAACATTCCAGCTGGTAGTACCCACTACTCACCCATCAGATCAGGAACCATAAACTTCTATGTTTGATTCCAAAAGAAAACAAAAAGTAGAGAATCCTTCTGAAACTTCCAAGTGTGTGCAGTGGGGTAGGAGAAGCTGGTACTGAAATGAGTGCTGGCTTGGCTGGGCAGGTTGCATGCTGCAAATTCACATGCCCACACATTTGAGTTTTTGAGGATGATTGTGCCGATGGCATTTCTGATGCCAGCTGCCCTCACATCTACAAAGCTTTTGTGTGTGTGCCTGGCAATAGTTTGCTTAGTACCATGCATACTTACTGTCTCCTTTATTGGGAAGTCTCAGAGTCTAATGGGTGAGCATAAATTGCTGAGAGTCACATCATACTCCTTAGCCCCATTTTCAATAGTCAGAACATAACACCCCAGATAGAGTTCACAGTCTGGAACAACTATTTTCTTGTTAGAAAGAGAGCTGACTCAGAAAATTCAAAGAATGGGTAACTTCAGTTGGCAATATATCCCCAGTGCTTATAATCAGGAATTCATCCAACTGGGGTCCCTTTCACCCTCATGTTAAAATCTGCACATGCACATTGATGGTCACTTTAAACCGGGTTCTGTATAATTTTAAGTAAGTATATTTTCCTTTTTGTTTTTCTACAAAAGCTACAAATTATTCAGATAATTTTCTCTCTTCCAAGGTCTGGCTCAATCCCTTTTTCTTTTAAGCAGTGATCCAACCAATTGCAATATTTTTTAAAAATGAAAGGGCAACAGGTTAATACATTCAATAAAGTTGATGAGCTATCAGAAAATGCTCAGGAGTGACCTTTCTGTGGTGCCACAAACCAATAATAGCCCTAAACATGGAGTCCCTCTCTAGCCTTTCATCAATAGAGAATAAAAATAAAAAGAGAGCAGATCACAAGAGAAGTAACAAAAGAGAGAGAAAAGGATTATTTTTGATGTTCAAAATCTGCCACTGCAGATTTACAAATAGCACAATTTCAGAAAGGAAAGCTTCTTTTAATTTTACCTAGTCCCTCCCAGGAAGAGAGGTTTGAATTCTGAAGTTGCTTTCTTTACTTGATGTTAGAAAAGGAGGTCAACTCCTCAAGTGAAAAAAAAAATCCCCCATCTTCAACTCTAAGTAAATTGTAGGCACACACATGCCTATAATGAATGGGGAAAATCAAAGAAATCCAATTCTTAATCAAAGTCCAATTTTCTTTCAAACACAAAGTGATATTTTAGGACTTGATATGTTTCTATGATTTCCCTCAAATTATGAGAAATTACTCTTTTTTCAGAATTTATTTTTTTTCTTTTGAGGTTTTAAATCCAAAGGTAGCAGAGTAGAATTGTTATAGGAGAACTGGTAATTAAAAAGATGTAGCCATAATATGTGTGGTTTAAGCAAAGCAAAATACAAACTAGAAACCAACAACCAAAGAAGTTCAGTGATATTAGCAATATAAGAAGCAATATTTTTATGTGATATTATTTTAACTTTACTCCTTTGACATATGTCTGCATCCACAAGTGTTCCAGATTGCAATAGGTTTGAATTCGGTATTCAAATGCCATCATTGGGCAGAAAAGACAAATTGAATGGAGAATGAAAAGACTGAGTCTCTCCCGCTGTTTATGCCCCATTTCTAACTAAGGGCTCTACAGCTGTTAGTTGAGATCACTACTCACCATTTCAAAATGTTGTTTGTGGGTGAGGAGATTCAAATGCAGCTTTGGAAACATTTTGCTGGACACTTTGAAGAAAAGCCAATATACTCATTTGGCTCCTGGGTAAATGGGATCCTGTATCCTGAGCTAACATTGGTCACCCTTGCTCTCCTAAGGCCATACCACAACTAACAGTCCAGTGGTAGAACTGATGTCAAATTACGTTAGCACCAGGACCCCCAGAACACCTGGCCACCTTTTCTTTTCCAAAGAGGGAGTACATTCATGAGTTTCCTGGATTGAGTATCTCAGAACTCTCCTGTTTTCTTTCCAAAGGGTTTTAACCAAGGTAAGTGGTTAGAATGTATTTCATTCCTCACCTGAAAGGGGAACTTTCCCATTCTGAAATTGTGCTATTTGATATCGTTGAAAGGGCAGCAGCAGATTTTGAACATCAAAAATAATCTTTCCTCCCTCTCTTCTGTTACTTCTTCTGTGGCTTCTTCCCTCCCTATTTTTATTTCTTATTGATAAAGGCATAGAAGGAGATTCCATGTTTAAGGCTATTGTTGATTTATAGCACCACTGAAAGGCCACCCTTAAGCATTTTCTGGCAGCTCATCACCATATCAGTCACAGCTTTTAGTGAGCTTGCTAGATTTAAAGAAATAATCAAATCTGCTGGAGGAAAAGGCTTGAACTGTATTGTGCTTTTTGACATATGGATCATCAGACCTGGTCATTTCCAATTTATGCAAGGTTTATATTCTAAAAGTCAGTTAGTTATGTCGACTGTTAAAAACTCAGAAAGAGTCTTTCCATAGAAACTATAAAAGCCCACAGAGGCCCAGCACAGGATCCAAGAGCCATACATAATTAGCAACTCTTTTAGATCCAAGTTCCAACCCAGGGTTTCAGGAATGTACCCCTCCTAGCACAAATGTTCCACAGATGCTTTACCTAGGAGAATGCCTTGCTCTTGACCACTAAGACCTTATTCATTCTACATCTGCATAGAAGACAACTCTTCTAGCCAATTTTCTTCTTCTATCCTGAACCAGAGCATCACAGATGGACCCATTAGGGTATGAGGATCTGTGGCTCAAGCTCACTATAGGAATAAGAGTCATTCATAGGAAAGATGCAGGAGGGTTGAACTTGGCCTATATCATCATCACATGAAATAAGTTTAATTCTAGCATGATTGACTATGATTTCCCTTTCTTCTCTCTCAATTTGGTAGAGACCGGGGTCGAGGCGGGAGGGGTGGTGGTGGAAACACTACAAATTTTAAGACAGCTTTAAGAGAAACAGGAACTGGTGAAATATCCTCACTAACTGCTTGCTATTATTAAAAACATGCTATTAATTTATAAACCATATTGGCTGTTAATGTCTATTGTTATTTCAGGACACTAATATGGCCTCATCAAGGGGCTAATTCTTATACCTTGACCTTCGATGTTGCCTCGGGCACCACATTAGAACTTGTTTGGACTTTTTCACAATCATTAACTTGTTGAGTAAGGAAGGAACTCTTTCTATAGGATTGCTTTGGAGACTATGTAGCCTTAAAGCAGGTGCTGTACTTTGAGAAGCTTGTATATAGTTAGAGAATGTTAGAAATGGATAGAACCATACAAGCATCTAGACCAATCAATTCATTTTGTAGATGAGGAAACTGAATTCTAGAGAAAGCAAGTGGCTTGTTCAAGATTGCACAGCCAATGATGGGAAGGTAGAACTCAGAGCTTGAGGCTCCTCAGAGCAACCTTCCTTCTACCAGATCAGGCAATAATAAAATGCTCATTAGGTTTCAGAATGTAGTAGAATAGTTATCCAATATTTCTGACAAATGTGCGAAACTCTGCGGCATGGGAAACTAACAACATAGGCTAGAAATAAGTTTAGAGAGGAAGAGATGAAAGCAATAGGTAAGTGGGAGTTTGGATAACAGTGAGAGGCTCCTCTGGATTTCCTTAAAATCAGAATTTTAAGTTTCAGCTAGTCTCAAGGTTGAGTCCTCCCACACTAGTCCTTCCTCTGACAGTAAATTTATTTAATTCAAGGACACACACACACACACACACACACAAGAGAGAGAGAGAGAGTTGGCCCATCCCCAGAAATGACTTATAGTCCCAGTCTTTCTCTTTTGTACCCATATTTATTCCAAGATTGTGATTTATTGCTTCTTTCTTGAGCTATATTTCTCCTTTTCTTTTGCTTTTCCCATCTCTTTTCTTTCTCCATCACCACCACTGCTGAGTTTGTTCATGCTTGGCTAGTAATGCAAGTTGAGAGAACACAGAGTCCTATCCTAAACTGGAGGACTGCTGTTTAACCACAAGGATGTCATCTTCTGTCTCTTAAGGTGGAACAATGGAGGCAGGCACTGCCTCACATGTTTCTCCATCTCCGATTGTAGTGTAGACACTATGAGATGACAGGGGCAGGTGCTCTTCCCTCCCTACTGACCTTGTGGCTCCCCATCCTTGGAGACACCTGGAGCTGGCAGGCTGGAGGCCTGGCACCATTTGTGGTCAGTATCACTGCCTCTGCGTCAGCCCAAGTTTGGCTTCTTGGCTGCTACTGATGGACTGTCAGATAGGAATAATATCAAAAACCCATTCACTGAGCACACAGGATGCTTTATAAAATCCAACATGCTGTCTACAGTTTATAAATTAAGTGCCTTGGAAAGAGGCATCTGGCTTATTCCCCAAGGCATCTAGTTGATTAGATCCAATTGGAATTCTTTGAGTTCCTGGGAAGGGGTCACTTAGCACTTCACACTCTCTGATTAGACCTCAAGTCTTGCTTTTCTAACCCTGGTATGAAGTGTTTTCTAGTGGCAAACTTTCTTCTGCACTTAAATCTTAGATTTTTTTTTTTTTTTGGCAATTCCTTTGAGAGAAGCTCTGTGTTCTGCCATCTTTACCTTACTCATGGCTGATAGGATTGTTTTAAATTATAGTAAATATCAAATAATTCTGCCTGTTACACTGACACCATTCCAGAATCATTATATTTTATCTGCTTAACTTGATCTTCTTAGAAATGATGCAATGCATGTTGGATACAAATTAGATGTTAAGGGAATTTATCAATGTGTCCAAAAAATGACCCAGGAAAACAGCAAGCCAAGACTCTTTGCTGGTGGATGCAGTGAGCTGGAGGTGGGAATTAGAATAGGACCTATTTTTCTCCCTGATCTTTAACTCTTATCTCCTAGAGCAAAAGAGATACATAGTAGGTGCTCAACGAATATGTATTAAATAAATACTTGTTGAAATAAGGCACAGGAAGCAATATCTGCATATATTAGTACTGAAAACAGTCCAAGGGGAAATAAGATATGGGAGCACTACCTTCCCTTGCATGGCAAGGGAATTCTTGGTACGTGCCACTTGTCTTAGCCTGTTGCTGGAATAACTTTTCATGAAACCAGCACTTTACCCTCTGCCAGGCAGAAGGTCAGCCCAAGAGTGAGCTGATCTGTGGACACAACACCATCTCTCACCCAGGAAGCTGGGCTCACTGTAAGCTCTGCTATATTATTTCGTTGAGGATGACAGGTGGGAAAATCTGGGCTCCAGTTGTTCTTTTCCACTGGTATCGTTTTGAGGGTAGCTCCGAAGTTGGGCACGCCATCCTACATGCCTCTCCTGCTGACAGAGGCTCTACATTGGCACTATTATATGTGGGCTCTGTACACTGGCCAAGTCCATGTTTCAGAGACTGTACCCCGAGCACAGAGCATCTCAGGGGCTACTGAGTTCAGCAAGAGAGTCATTCTCTCATTCAGTTCATCATTTGGCCTGTTGATAGGCAACATTTAATTTTACGCATTACGGTTTTAAAAAATGAAAGCAAATTGGAATTAATTTAATTTGAGAAAAATAACAGATACTCCTACAAGACAAACAGACACAGATACCTCTAGGCTGCTATAAAGCTGAGATCTCAAGAGATGTAAATTTTCTTCAGCCTTGATTTTCCTCTTTGTGAGCACTGCCCTAGGCACACTGCACATTCTCTCCTATGCATGCTCCAATTAACACAATGTTAGGACAACTCAACTTAATGTCACTCTTTTCTTGAGCATTATGTTTATTTCTTCTTTTTTTAATTTTTATTTTTCAATTAGAGTTTACATTCCGTATTATTTTATATTAGTTTCAAGTGTACAGCATAGTGTAATTCACTTGGTAAATTATATAATTTATAAAATGATCCCCTCAATTAGTCTCGTACCCACCTGGCACTATACATAGTTATTACATTAGCTGACTATATATTCCCTATGCTATACTCCACATCTCCACGATTATTTCATAACTACCAATTCGTATTTCTTAATCCCTTCATCTTTTTCACCCAAACCTGAACCCTCCTCCCGTCAGTTTGTTCTCCATATCTATGAGTCTTTTTCTGTTTTTTTTTGTTGTTGTTTATTTTGTTCTTTATATTCCACATGTAAGTAAAATCATATGGTATTTATCTTTCTCTGTCTGACTTATTTCACTCAGCATAATAACCTCTAGGTCAATCCATGTTGTTGCAAATGGAAAAATTTCATTTTTTTAATGGCTGAATAACATTCCATTGTATATCTGTACTACTTCTTCTTTATCCAATTGTCTATTGATGGGCACTTAGGTTGTTTACATATCTTGGTTATTATAAATAGCACTGCAGTGAAAGTAGGGGTGCATATATCTTTTCAATTTAATGTTTTGGATTTTTTTGAAAAAATACCCAGAAGCAGTATTGCTGGGTCATAAGGTACTTCTCTTTTTAGTTTTTTGAGAAACTTCCATACTGTTTTCCATAGTAACTGTACCAGTTTCCAATCCTGTACACAAGGGTGCTCCTTTCTTCACATCCTCACCAACATTTGTTGTTTGTTGATTTATTCTGACAGATGTGAGGAGATATCTCATTGTGGTTTTAATTTGCATTTCTCTGATACTTAGTGATTCTGAACATCTTTTCACATTTTTATCTGTGTGTCGTTTTTGGAGAAATGTCTATTCTGGTCCTCTGCCTATTTATTAATTGGATTGTTTGTTTATTTTGGTGTTGAGTTGTATGAGTTCTTTGTAAATTTTGGACATTAACCCCTTATCAGATATATCATTGGCAAATATCTTCTCACATTCAGTAAGTTGTCTTTTCTTCTTGTTGATGGTCTCCTTTATTATGCAAAAACTTTTTAGTTTTATGTAGTTCCATTTTTTAATTTTTAATTTTGTTTCCCTTGCCTGAGGCAACATATCAGGAAAAATATTACTAAAAGCAATGTCAGAGAGTTTGCTGCCTATGTTTTCTTCTAGGAGTTTTATGGTTTCAGGTCTTACATTTAAGTGTTTAATCCATTTTGAGATGTTCTTGTATATTGTGTAAGAAGGTGGTCTAATTTCATTTTTTTGCATGTATCTGTTCAGTTTTCCCAACATCACTTATTGAATAGGTAGTCTTTACCCCATTGTATATTCTTGCCTCCTTTGTTAGAGATTAAATGACTATATAGGTGTGAATTTATTTCTGGGCTATCTATTCTGTTCCATTGATCTTTGTGTCCGTTTTCATGTCAGTACCATGCTGTTGTGATTACTGTAGACATGTAATATAGTTTGATATCAGGTAGCATGATACCTCCAACTTTGTTCTTTCTCAAGATTGTTATTGCTATTTGGGGTCTTTTATGGTTCCATATAAATTTTTGGATTATTTATTCTAGTTCTCTGAAAAATGCCATTGGTATTTTGATAGGGATTGCATTGAATCTGTAAATTGCTTTGAGTAGTATGGACATTTTAATGATATTAACTTTTTCTGTCTAGGAGCATGGTATGTGCTTCCATTTAGTTGTGTTTTCTTCAGGTTTTTCTTCAGTGTCTTGTTGAAAGGAGACACAGGAACAGGTCTTTTACCTCCATGGTTACATTTATTCTCAGGCTTTTTTTTTTGATGCAACTGTAAATGGGATTGTTTTCTTAATTTCTTTTTTTGAAAGTTCATTATTGGTATATAAAAATGCGACCAATTTCTGAGTATTAATTTTGTATCCTGCTACTTTACTAAATTTATTGATCAGTTTTAACAATTCTTAGTGGACTCTTTAGGGTACTCTCTATATAGTATATATCATCTGCAAATAATGACAGTTTTACTTTTTCCTTTCTAATTTAGATGCCTTTTATTTCTTTTTCTTATCTGATTGTTGTGGTTAGGACATCTAATACTATGTTGACCAAAGATGATGAAAATGGGCATCCTCGTCTTGTGCATGATCTTAAGGAAAAATGCTTTTAGCTTTTTCCCATTGAGTATGATGTTATCTGTGGGTTTGTCATATATGACCTTTATTTTATTGAGATATGCTTCCTCTATGCCCATTTTGCTGAAAGTTTTTATCATAAAAGGATGCTAACTTCTCTCAAACACTTTTTCTGCATCTATTGATATGATCATGTGATTTTCATCTTTCAGTTTGTTAATGTGATGCATCACATTATTTGATTTGTAAATATTAAACCAGCCTTGCTTCCCAGGGATAAATTCTGCTTGATCATGTTGTATGATCTTTTTAATATATTGCTGAATTTGGCTTGCTAATATTTTGTTGAAGATTTTTTCATCTATATTTATCCAGGATATTGGCCTATAGTTTCCTTTTTTGTAATGTCTTTGTATGGTTTTGAAATCAGAATAATGGTGACCTCATAAAAAGAATTAGGGAGCTTTCTCACCTCTTGAATTTTTCTGATAGTTTGAGAAGAATATGTGTTAATTCTTCTTTGAATGTTTGATAAATTCTCCTATAAAGCCATCCAGACCAGGACTTTTGTTTGTTGGGAGGTTTTTGATTACTGATTCAATTTCGTTAGTAGTAATTGGTATGTTTTGATTTTCTGTTTCTTCTTTATTCAGTCTTGGATGATTGTATGTTTCTAGGAATTTATTCATTTCTTCCAGATTGTACAGTTTGTTGGCATATAATTACACATAATTGTTTATTTCTTCTTCAACAGCGTTGAATTATTCAATTTGAACACTCAAGGAAAAAATTTCAATGTCACATTGCAAGAATTTTACCTTTATGTTTTGAGGTTCTGTTAGTTTTGTGGCATATTTATGTCATTGCTTGCATTCTTATTTCAGAGTTCAATATAAAAACTGAACAAATAGTATCATGTTGTATGAATGTGTTGAAATAAAAAATCTCTATCTTATTAGTGGTG
The DNA here is from genome assembly GCF_902729225.1 of Pteropus medius. Lineage (NCBI taxonomy): Eukaryota > Metazoa > Chordata > Mammalia > Chiroptera > Pteropodidae > Pteropus > Pteropus medius. Next base: position 1,925,329 of record NW_024353907.1, on the reverse strand, counting down.
AAGCAACATTTGCTCTGTTATTCTTTTATACTTTATCTTTATTACTACTTCCAGGTTTAGCTTATTATCTTTAAAGAGAAAATCAGGTAATAAAGTTACATTTTGTGTGACATTAAGTACCTCTTTTTTTATGGTTATCATTTTAAAATCAAGTTTATTGAGATGACATCAGTTAATAAAATTATATAGGTTTCAAGTGTACGATTCTATAATATGTCATCTGTATATTGCATTGTGTATTCACCACCCAAAGTCTGATAATCTCTTTTTGTCACCATATATCTGACTCCCTTTACCCTTTTCTATCTCTCTACCCCTCTTTCCTTCTGGAAACCACTATACTGTTGTCTGCATCTATGAGTTTTTGTTTGTTTGTCTTGTTAGTTTGTTGCGCTTTATCAGTATAAACTTTATAATATTTGCTGGCAAAAATATTTTTTACTACACCTTTCAGAGAAAAAATTAACTGCATTTACAATTCTGGACATTGGTACTAAGTGATAGTAGTGTACAAGAAGTCCACCTGGAAGAATATTTGACTGAGACTAACATGTCTTCCCATATTTATAAGAAATAAAAATATAATACTATTAAAATACTTGAACTGGCACAGAAATTAAACATCTATTAACTTAATTAGTGTTTTTAAACCAAGCTTTAAAAAGAGAAAGTATTGGTTTTTTTTTAATGAAATTTTGGATAGGTATACATTCACAAGTTCAAAAATATAAAAAATAAAATAAACAATGAAAAGTTTTTCTCCCATGCCTGTCCTCCAACCCTTACAGGTAACTAATTCTAGAGTTTCTTGGGTATCCTTCCAGAGTTTCTCCATGTAAATACAAATAGATACAAATATATATTCTTATTCCTACTTGTTTTAAGAACACAAAACTTTAGAATTTCTGAATTCTTCTTTATATAGTTGAATAGTATTTCATTGTATGAATGTTATATAAAATATTTAACCTGTCCCCTACTGATGGATATTTTGTGCTTTATGTTATGCTATGACAACCAGTGCTATAGTGAATACCATACTCTTGCATAATCCCACATATAGGATAATCCCTAGAAGTGGAATTGTTGGGTCTAAGTTATATACATTTGCAATTTTAATAGATATTACCAAATTGGCCTCTACAGAATTTGTACCAATTTGTACTGCACGGTCTCCAAAATGGGTCTGTTTCCCACACACAGCCTTGCCAAGAGAGAGCATGATCAGACTTTGGAATCTTTTTAGATCTGAGTGATTGAACACAATCTCAAAGAACTTGAATTTACATTTCTCTTAGATGAGTGAGAGTGCCTATCTTCTATGTTTAAGGGCTTTTTATATTTTTATATTTGCTTTCCTGTGGAGAAAATGCAAAGGCCAGCAAATATAACAATCCATACACATAAATAGGGTTTTGTTATTGATATTACTGCTTGTTTTTTACCTTTATGCTCTACATGTTTTTCTTTCATTTGAGTTGTTTCTTCAACTATAGTTCCTGGCCATACCTCTGAAGAGAAGTTGCTGGCAGTGGAGAGGGAGGGCCAGTACTGGAATGTCTGCTTTTCTCTTTCTCCCTTTGCCATTTACTCCTGGGGAAATATCTGTAGACCGGAGTGATGAAAAGAGAAATTTAATAAATTCTTTTTCTGAGACTAATTAAGGCTTCAAAAAGATAGATAACCACTTGGGATAATATAGTCATATTAAAACTTAGGAAATGGTCAGTAATATTGCAGCCTCTGAACACGGAACCCCCAAAAGCACTGGCCCTTTGAACTTGGTGAGTTTCAGTGTAATGTGCATAGGAAAACCTAGAATATACAGCTGAAAAGAAATTTAAAAATGCTTTTCTGCATTCTTTGCCAATTTGGAGCTTTAGGCTCAGGTTTGATAAATTTTAATGAGATGTTGCCATTGGCATGCACATAAAAGTGAAGCAAAGATGTATGAAAAGATGTTCTCCTTAGCTTTAAGATTATGTTCTGCATATGGAGATGGTGGTAACTAAATTTGTAAATATCAGGCAGTGGCATTTTAGAGCAAGAAGGAACTGCAGATGCCATATTTTCCAACTCCCTTACTCTACAGATGAGGAAACTCAGGCTAGAACAGTTTAAATGACCTGTGCAAGTTCCTCCAGCTAATTAATGGCAGTGTTAGAGTTTAGGTAGGTCCTTTCATTATTGGTCTCTGTCCTTCCTGCAATTTATAGGACTTCCCTCAAACACACATGCTGAGGTTTTGCCATTGCCAAGGATTCTGTACTCTGAAATAGCCCCATGTCACAAATTCTCTCCCACTTGGGATTCCCTGCCCCACAATTGTAAGACAGTTAACTGAAGCTAACTGGGTCTGGGGCCACTCTGTTAGAACAAAACTGACTTACATGGGCTTGAACTTCTAATCTTGATCTTATCAATATTTTGTCCTGTTTATTCAGACTTTCCATAAGTAGGAAGTTTTTAAAAAAATGTTGTATTGTGAGCAAAAATCAAACTTTTATTTGAACTACCTTTGAAAGTTTTTCTGAAGCTTTAATTATGTTCCTTTTGTTTTGGATGTAATATCAGATTCTCTCCAATTTTCCTAAATGTTTGAAAATATTTTTTATACTCTCTGTCTTCTGTTGTGATAAAAAACATCAGTGTTGGCCATGCCTACGGGCTTAGTGAAGTGATCTGAGGAGCTCTCTGGACCCCAGTCCTTTGTCCAAGAAGTATATGGTTAAAAGAACAAAGCAAATTTCATGAAAACTAGTATAATGTGATTCCATGTTAATAGTAAGTCTCTGCTCCAACGACCACTTACTTTTTCAAATTATACATGTGTTCAGGCTACAAAGACTGCAGACATGCATGACTGTGTTGGCAAATACACATATTGCCTTAACCACACTGAAGGCCGGTTAACATAATTGTATTTCAGATACAGTTTGTCATTGATGCTGGGTGGCATGGGGCTTAAAACAAAAACAGGATGAGCCCAGAGCACAGAAGTGGAAAATTAGGTGGGTGTGTGGGTATGGACTTGGAAATGGAAAAATGTACTTTCTTCCCTTGGGATGTGGCCTGCGTTCATTAATGTTGACCTTTCTCTTCTCTATCCCTGTAAGCTGACGTTGACACCAAGGCTTACTGAAAAACTAAATAGACCTCGCTATCCAGGGATAAGGATAAGACCACCCAATTCAGTTTTGCTTTGGCCAGAACCACATGTTTAATCTTTACCATGAGTTCAAACTATTCTTGTTCTTAGGAACATGGACTTCAACAATTAAAGTCAACACATGCTTCCATTAAACCACTGTTTCCACCTCCAAATGGTTATAAATATGTAGCATAATCTATGGGGGAAGGGTTGGAATGGATGATAGTTTATGCTAATGGCACTCTAGAAACCAATATTCTCTACTCAAAATGACATGGACAAATTCTACTCAATATCTCCTGGGTTCCATTAGTTTTTCTAAGTAAATGTTTCTGGGGAAAATAATTTCTGTTTTTATTGCAGCTGTGCAGCAGATACAGTGGTGATGGATTGCAAGTGCAAAGAGTAAGACAAAACTCCGGCATACAAAGGACAATGACAACCAGAAAGCTTCAGCCAGATCCTGCCCTTTCTTTGAAAGGAACTGGATCCTAGGAAGTGAAGGCGTTCAAATTTTAGTCCTCTGCCTCCCTCTACTGTTCATCTTAGGAAGTATTTTTTTTTTTTTTTTACAACAATGAGAAATCATGTACTAGCTGCATCCTTTACTGTACTCTCCCTGCTGGCGCTAATGGGAGATACAGACAGCAAAACAGACAGCTCGTTCATGATGGACTCGGACCCTCGACGCTGCATGAGGCACCACTATGTCGATTCTATCAGTCATCCATTGTACAAGTGTAGCTCAAAGGTAAGATCAAGATTTCTGTGAGGTAGCATTACTTCCAGAAACAGGAGAGAAGCCAGGAGATGGATAACTATGATGATAGCTCAAACCCGAACTATAAGGTTGGCCCACAGGGCTTGTGAGAGAGTCATGCTTTTAGGGTTTCCCATCATACTTTGCAGTTTTGTCAGTAAAGCTGACTAATTGACCGTGTGCACACACAGCCAGCTTCTCTCTTTTCAGGCTGCTCAAGGTCAATAGGAAAGGATGGAAAGTTCTCACAATAAAATCATTGCTAAACACAAGGTTGAGGGGTGTGTTTCATCTTTGGCTGTGAAATTTGTGACCGGTAGTATTCTTTTCAAGAAAAAATCATGGAGTCTATAAGTTATCATAATACCTTCTACCTCCACCAGCAATAAAAAGGAAGGGGAGTCAAGAAATATGATTGAACAGTGAAACGTATTCCTTGAGGGGTTCCTCAAAGAGTTTCCTGATGAAATACTTGGTCATTGGCTTTACGGTCCAAGCTTTCTTCACCTTCCATGTTTATGTTAAAATTATTTCAAAAGATAAATGGTAATTTGGTCATTTGTCATTTTACTTTATTTACGCATGTCATTCTTGTTTGGAATAGGTTGTATGTGTTTTTGCACAGGCACTCTATGCAAGTGATGTCTCAGTTTTGGCACAAGATGTAGGAAACAATATCATGCTTCAAAGACCACCAAGAGTGGCCAGACACATGAGCCACCAGAAGGGAAGCACATAGTAGGGAAGAACAGACTCAGAATTAGAATTCTCATGACTGTCACTGCCCCCAAACAGTCATATGAGTGGAATTTGCTCACATTTGGTAAATAAAAATTTGTTTAGGCCAACTGTAGAGATTTTCATTTTTAGTCCTGAGACTAAAAATCACTTAAACATTCTCATGTGGCAAGTATTTTTTAAGTTACCAGTATAATTAAGAACTTTTTGTAATATCAATCATTAGAATTAAGACCATATAAGTTAATCTCTCTACCCTCCATTTAAAAACATTACAACTTCTGTCTGTCTTTAAAATTTCCCTAACTTCTCTGATTATAGCTCAATGATAATGGCTTGTTTTAGTTTTGGGGAATCAGAATTTAAGTTAAATAATTTTAATCATTATATTAGTAAGATCTATGACTGTGGGAAAAAATAGACCTAAGGAGAAAGATTGTGACAAGCAGAGAGTTAAATGTTACCAAACAGCACAAAAGATATTTGTTTGTCCCAAAGTCTTGCTTGTACTTAAGAAAAACTTTCTGTCTCTTATTTGTACTTGTAGAAATAAACAAAAAGTAAATAGATAAACTTAAATTTTTTTCAAGACTGCAATCCCTTCTTAGGGAATAAAACCTAAAACAAACTGGTAAAAAGAGGTGGGACGTGATTTTACAACAGTGATTGCTCAGAAATTGACTGGAGCAATTATTAGCTTCTCCTCCCCCACCTCAAGATACTGTTACCAGCTAGGATTTAGTGTTTCTTATTCCATGGATGATTTCTTCCTCTGATGAGTTGTCTTCCATAATCATAATTCTTTTAGAAAAAAGGAATTAAAATTATTTCAAAGAAAGTGTCAATGTGATAATAAGAAGGAACAAAGAAACAGGAGTGTCTCCAAAAATGAAAAAAAAAAAAAAACAATCTGGAAAGATTTGGTGAAATGTGAAATGATGGAGGCACGCCTTAGCAATTATAACATTAGTTAAGGGAAGGTCAAAGAAGAGATGTCATTAACTCGAACCCAACAAACTGACAGTGCTTGAGAATGAGTCCGGAAATACACTTTAATCTATCCTTGTTCACTTCTGTTTCTTCCAGAATGCCATGGTAAATAGCACAAAATTGTGATAGTAGGAGAAATATTTGTAATTTCATAAAAAATGACCAGTTTTCAAACATCCAAAACTATCTCAAATATAGCAATAGTTTTACATAAATGGTGCTTCCTTGGCCATAAAATATGCCTGGAAGAATCTAGACTACCCAGACATTTCCTGAATTGATTTTCTTTATGTACCCCCAAACAAAAACTGTTTTTAATTTTAAATTATTTCATAATTCTTAACTTTCACAGACTCAGGCTGGTCTTCTCTCTAATGGGTCTCATTTAATAAAGTTGTTTGTCTTTGTAGACTTGTGATAAAGCATTTAACTTCCATATAGAAAACAGACAACAGTTTTTACAAAAATCTACCCTAGGAGACTAGGTAGATTTTTCCTCTCTGTAAAAATTTTCCCCCAACATGATATTCAAAGGCTATTATTTACTAGAAACATGCCTAATGTTTACTTTTCAATTGTTAATGCTTCCTGACTTACATTTATTCAGTGTATGGCCTTAAGAAGACAGATGAAGGGGAGTTTGTGATCCAGGCTCAGGGAAGGGAGGGCACTTGCTTGAACATCTAATATGTGTCAGGAACTTCATACTATGTAATCTAATCAATACTAACAAACCTGTGATAGGAGACATCATTCCCATTTTACTGGCAAGAAAAAATGAAACCTGAAAGAAGTATTAAGTAGATTGTTCCATGTCATATAGTCCAGGAATGGCAACGTCTGCTTCAGAGTATTCATCTTTCAACTATTTGTATCTTCATATTGAAGGAATGCAAGTAGAAAGCAGGAACTAAGCTCAACTTCTGATCTGCTGCAAATTATGATTTTTTTTTACTCAATAATCTTTCTAGAATTAGAACTAGTAGTGAAAGTTTTCCTGGGAACCTTCCATAAAACTTCTTGTTCCCCGCTAGCCCTAAACTTACAACTGGCTAGCTCCAGGGGCCTGTTGTCCATCTTCTAAAAATTCAGGAAAGAGCTGAGGTGGAGTCAGGCAGAAAGGACTAGCTACAGGGGTCCACCAAGGAGGTCATTGTGGCCACAAATTAGGATGTGTCTGGTGGCTTTCAGTGGTGAGACCTCCTCAGATTGGGTACAAAAGATTCCGGGAGTGGCAGGTTCATTTACAATCTTTCCTGAACTTCTAAGTGAGTAAAGGCTATAGAACAAATAGGCAAAAGTCGGTGGTTAATGGAAACGAGCTATCTGGGGTGTCTTTAATAGAACTGAGACATTCTAGACTTTGAAGTGAGATAGACCTGGTTTCAATTCCAGTTCCACATGCCAAATGAGTGAATTTCTTGCCATGTAAAATGCTGTCTACCTAAAGGCATGGGCAATGATATTTGAAAAGCATCCAGCACAGTGGCTGGCATATAGTAGACATTAATAAATGATATTATGATCTTGATGATGAAGTTATAAACTGGACAGGTGTTTAGACTTACTTTTCTATTTCAGTCACTACTGCGATCTCAATAACTATTGGGATCTCCTATAACCTTAAAGGATTAGGAGAATGAACCTCATTGTGGTTCTTGTTGAACACAGAAACTTGGCAGGGTTGGGAGGAGCATGCAGAAGAACAAAGAAAATGTAAGCCGCTGTGCTGGGTGCTAAGAGTGGGGATAAAAGTTTAAGAGAAATAGATCTTGCTGTCTGACCTCCCCTCCCAGGTGAATGGAGGAAAGAAGGACTGGAGCTGGATGACTTCTGGATTCAAGCCAAGGAGAGATTATCAGGAACTGAGATTGGGATAGTGAGCTGGTGAGGAAGATGAGTGGGAGATGGTGGCCCCAGGCCAAGGGCATGAAACCATGACATATGGTTGGCTGAACTCTGAAGGGCCACAGGGGCTGCGCCAATAGAAGAGGAGGGTTCAGGGGACAAATCCTGGGACAATCCCAGAGGAAAAGGGTCCTGGCATGCCAAGGACTGAGCTTCATGTTGGGAAGGAGCAGTTAGGATCCCCAAGCCATCTCCTACTGCTGCCCATGAAGTTCATAGTGCAGTAGAAGAAACGAGAGAGTCAGGAATATTAAGTTTATAACACAATTAACTAATGAGGAGATATGAGTTAATTTTTAAAATATATTTTTTATTTTTTAATTATAGTTGACATACAATATTATATTAGTTTCAGGTGTACAACATAGTGATTAGACACTGTACATACTTATTACAATATTATTGACAATATTCCATATTTTGTACTTTACATCCCTGTTATTATTTTGCAATGACCAATTTGTACTTCTTAATCTCTTCCCTTTTATCATCCATCCCCCAAACTCCCTCCCATTTGGCAACCATAAAAATGATCTCTGTATGTATGAGTTTGTTTCTGTTTTTTTTGTTGTTCATTTATTTTGTTTTTTAGATTCCACATATAAGTGATATCATACCATATTTGTCTTTCTCTGACTTATTTAACTTAGCATAATAACCTCAAGTTTCATCCATGTTGTTGCAGATATGATTTAATTTTTTTTTAAAAGAAAGACAATTGTATACTGAATGCCTACTATGTACAGGCACTGTGGTAGGTACTGGAGGCACAAAAATACAAAAAAAAAAGACAAAATTTTGGCCCTTATAATGCTTCAAATAAATGGGGGAGAGAGGAATTGTTCTGTGTGCAAAAGCCTCCTATGTCTATTTGAATTGTGAACAGATTCCAGTTGGAGTTTTCAGAGTTCCAACTCATCCCATCAAAGATCTCACTCCCCCACCACCCTACCCTGCTTTATTCCTCTGGTTGCAATTTTGCTGATGCTGTCAGCCTAGTATAGGTTGATCTGAGAGATGAGTTAAACAGTCACTTGTTGAGAGCGTTGGTGAGAAAAGGAATGGAAGAAACGTGGATAAATATTGTTCCTGAGGAGAAAGGGAGTGCTTCAAGGGATGCCATAGAATAAGAAATGCACAATGTTCACTACTGAGAAAAAAAGACAAAATATGTTTCTCACTCAATTGGGGTAAAATAGTCCAAACCCTGTTCTAGGAATGGAGAGATGTGTCTTTATTCTGATACTGATGGAGACATCTAATCAGTCATGGCCTGAGCCAGGAATTCATGGGAGTTCAACATAACAGGAGAAGAAAATGACTTTGGCGATGGTAAGAGTCTTTCAACAAAGGTGATGAAAACCATCTGTGCCTGGGTTTTTTTTTTTCTCATTCAGAAGATAGTTGTGTGTCGCAGAAAAGACATAACTGTCTAAAAACTATGGCAGATTCACCAGAAGGAGCAGTACAATCTTTGATCTCACAATGTAGCCTGAACTTGTCCATGACCATCTTGAGTGTCATAACACTATGAAACCTGAGAGCTTGAAAGGCTGACTGTCGTGGATTAACAGTGTAATGCCGTTGTTAGGAGAGAAGGCTCAGGAATCAGACAGTCTTGGTTCATAAGCCTGGCCCTTCATTGTACAACTATGTGACTTCAGGCTGGTAACTTATCTTCTGCCTTTTAATTTCTTAATTTGTAAAATGGGGAGAGTTTATCTTTTGAAATGTTTATTAAGAATTAAGTTGCATGTGAAGGGCTTGGCACAGTGCCTAGAGCCTAGTAAATGTTCAAAACATGTTATGTATCATCATCCTTACTATTCTTTTATTATACCCCAAGGACCTTTTTATCACTCTTAGCCTCAGCACATAGAAATTAGATTAGAACATGAAGGAGCCTATCCTTGAACAAACACTCTGAATCTGGTAGTTCTGCTTCTTATTGGGAGAAATGGGCTTTCACATTGAGCTGGAGCCAAGTGACTCCAAGGTTGGGGGATACAAAAGGGCTGCTGGAGGATTTGCCTAGCTTCCTAGCATAAGGGCACTTTTTTCTGAAATACAAGATAGTAAAAGTTAAACTGGACTCAAAGCAAATAACATGTATCTGTCACCCACTTGGGCTGTGAGAAGTCAATAGGAGGTCTTATGAGCAATAACCAACTGTTGAACCCATTGTCTAATGATGGAATCCCACGTGGGTACTTTGACAAAAGAAACTATTTTCCTGATTTGATAATGGAGCAGTGTGGGAACTCTCCATTAAGAGCACTGAAGTGCAGTTACCCAAACATGAGGAATGTACATCAACCACAAACTGGGGGCCACCATGTTTTGGCAGGCAAACTGGTGTTTGAAGGTGTCAAAAGTTTGTCGAACTGAAGGATGAATTGATTAGAAGTTAGAGAGTATGTGGTCCTGTCCAGTGAATTGCTCGGAGTCCCTGGGAGTCCCCAAATCACTGGGGGATGGAGCTGAATGAAGGTCTTGATAGTGGAGGAGATATTATTTAGGACTACCATGGCTCTTAGAAGATTCATCTCTGCATAACCTTGGAGGTGATGAAAATGTGTCCCAAAAAGCCTATAAGAAAAAGGTCAGACTTGTATGGTTGCGATATGGTTAGGTCTCTCAGAGGCAGATCAAAGTAGATTAGAGAAGGTGTGAGTTGACTCATGCCTCAGGAAAACATCTTATATCAGGAAGAGGTGGGATATTATAGTGATTTAGACCAGGGGTTTGGTTTTAGACAGACATGGGTTTGATTCCAGCTCGGCCTTTTACCAGATATGTGAGTTCGAAAAAGTTATTTAAACTCTTTAAGCCTTATCTGTAGTAATAGCACAGGAAATAATATGTAGTACCTTTAGTATAGGATTGTTATGAAGGTTAAATGAGATTGAATGGTGTAAGTGCTTGATAAATTTTTGCTGCCATTATTATTATTAGCTAAATTATCACTATCTAGTGATGCATCTGGAGCAGAGCCTCTTAGGCTTTAACAGGTCCAGAGCCTTGCTAGTAAAAGTGTGGATGTTAGTCCAGCAGTACCATCAACCAAAATCCTATGAAAAATTCAGAATCTCTAGCCTCACTCAGAACTACTTAATCACATTTTACATTTTAACAAGATTCCTCAGATTATTTACATACATATTATATATTTGAGAAACTCTGTTTTGGAAGAAGTCAGAAAATGTTCGTTATATCTGTAACACAAGCAAGGCATGCCAGAGACTAAAATGTGGAGTACCGAGAGTGAATCTGGAGAGCAGATATTTATCCCTTCCATTTCTTAATGACATTTATGGATCTTGTCTTCCAGACTCCTCACTTTACTTATCCAACATACATTCACAAAGCACAGCAGACTTTAATATAATTTTCAGCTTTGCGATGAGATCTATATATTGGGAATCTCCCAGAGGGGATTTGCATGTGTGTGTTGAGAACATCAAGGGCCCAATATTATTTCATAGTCTCTTCTTCAAGGAGAAAGCATATGAATCTGACAATGGAGGATAGTTAGGATTTCATTAAGCAGAACTAAGAAGAAAGGGCATTCCCAAGAGAGGAAAGACATGAGCAAAGAGAAGAGGCAGGGAAATTCAGGATAGTTCCATGGATTCCTAAGTAATTAAGCTAGATCAGAATAGGGAGTGGGTGATGAAAACGAGAACAGCTGTAAGAAAGACTGGAAAGATATGTGAAATCCAGATCATGAAGGATCTTAATGCCTTAGATTCAGGATTTAGGATTTTAGATTTTATTCTGAAGGCTGAGGGGCAGGCGGGCAGGAACCACTAAAGGTGTTTATTGTACATGTCTGTGCATTCTCCTTACCCAGAAATTCTAGCTCCTGAGGAAGAGGGGCCCATTTAAGGTATTGCCAGGATCTTCAGTGCTGGAGTTCTTATCTTTCAGAATGAGCCAAAGGTGGAGATCGAGACTCTGAAAACTTTTAGTGAAATCACTATCATGATAGTTCTTCTACAAATGGCCCTATATTGCCAACTTGGTCATTTTACAGACAGCGCTGATTGCCTTGTCATTTGAGGTCTACATTTGGTTCACCTGTATCTATATCATTTGGGGATGATGTACCATCATGTTTTTGCTCTTCTGCATTAAGTCCGTTGGCCCAGTTCGGCCATATTCATCCAAACTGAAACTAGATCTCTAAAGACTCCACTTTGGGAGGTGATTCTTTGAATAACTGCTTAATCTACCTAATAGATTATCTAAATTAGAGATGAATAAATTGAACACTACTTCAAAGTAAGATGTCAAGGAGATCTTCCCGTGTACTGGTAGGTGTGCAGAGAAAGGTCTGGGGAAGACCTTGGACTCCCTCTCTCATTAAAGGGATGGGGTAGGCACCAAAGACTGGCCCAGGTACTACTGACCTCTGGCATAATCTCTCAAAACCTATTTAAGATCATGTCTGTTTCACCTATCAATGTGGAGAGCAGAATCAAAGCTTTAATAAAATCAAAGCAGCTGCCATTTTCTCTCTGCTTCTGTGATCTTTCAGAGAAAATAAATCAGTAGGTCTTGCTCAGCTTATCTTCGCCAAACCCTGCTGGTTGTTTCCTAGTATCTCATATTCTCTTGTTGGTTGCTAAGAGATTGTTGGATTCATCCCAGCATCTTCTCAGGTAATGATGTTAGTGATCTATAATTATCAAAAGTCATCTTCTCTTCATTTTGGAAAGTCATTTCCATCTTTTAATCCTTGGGTGTTTAATTCTGACCTAAAGGATAATGTCAGAGATAACAGCTGGTGAGTTTTTAATAACCGCTAATTCCTTAAATATCATGAAGTAAATGTCAAATGGTTTCATGTATATACATATATGTATGTACCTTTTAATCTTTTATTTGAATAATTCCACTTTTTATGTTCTTATTGTTGGTTCTGGAATTATAGGGCAACTTTTTCTCCATCACTTAATATGAAATTCACCAAACAAAACCTTCCACATAAATATGGATCAATAATCTCAGGTTCCCCTCACCCTCTCTGTGCTTAATGAATAGCTTAATGAGTCAAACTGCCCACCCTACCTACCCATGGCAGCCACTCCTAGGTTACCAGGATTTATGTATAAGATAAATAAGTGAGCCTCTGCTTCACCCCTTAAGCTGTATGCAAAATATTGAGTGTGTGCTATGTCCATTGTTCTGGGGGTAACTTTGGTAGTTTGTAACAGATTCTTAAAAGAGTCTGTTTTCTGAAGCCACATTAAAAGCCACTTATAAAGAACACAGCCTTTGGATTTCATCCCGAGCTTTATTATCATTGTAATCTACCTTTGGAAATGGGGATGGTTAGAATGAGTTAGTATTTGTCCTAAATGACTCTGAAGACGTCATTGCATAAATCTCAGACTTCATCAATATATAAGCCCAGAAATACCATTCTAGGGCCCCAAATGTATTCTGTTTCGATTTCAAGCTCTTGTTTCAAGTTGTAGTGCCTAGAATATTTTTCCCTAAGTATCACTCAGTTTACCCGTTTTTTCTTCTTCAGAAACCATATTCTTTTTGTTTAGCAATATCCTGCACTTAATAAATTCTTTTTTCTGCAGTTATTCTTTTTTAAAAAATGTATATATTTTTTATTTTTTCAATTATAGTTGACATACAATATTGTATTAATTCAAGTGTTCAAAACAAGGATTAGAAATTTATATAACTTAGGAAATGATCATCCCAATAAATCCAGTAGTTATTACAATACTAATGACTATATTCCCCATGTTAAACTCTATAGCTTAATGACTGTTTTGTAACTACCAGTTTGTACCTCTTAATCCTCTCCCACTTCACAGATCTCCCACTCCCAAATTGACAACCATCAAAATACTCTCTGTAAATGTGAGTTTGTTTCTGTTGTTTGTTTATCCTGTTCTCTAGATTCCTCATATGGCATTTGTCTTTCTCTGCCTGACTTACTCCATTCAGCACAATACCCTCTAAGTCCATCCATGTTGTTACAGATGGCAAGATTTCATTCTTTTTGTGGCTGAGTAATATTCCATTGTATATATGTACCACCTCTTTATCCATTCATCTATTGATGGACACCCAGGTGGCCTCCATATCTTGGTTATTGTAAATAGTGTTGCATGAAAATATGGATTCACATGTCCCTTCAAAGTAGTGTTTTGAGTTTCTTCAAATAAATACACAGAAATGGTATTACTGGGTTCTTCTTTGTCTCTTATTATAGCCTTTGTTTTAGAGTCTGTTTTGTCTGGTTTAAGTATTGCTACCTCAGGTTTGGTTTGGTTTGTTTCCATTTTCATGCAACATGTTTTTCATCCTTTTACTTTTGGTCTGTGTGTGTCTTTTGATCTAAAGTGAGTCTCTTATAGGCAGCATATGTAAGGGTCTTGTTTTCTTATCCATTCGGCCACCCTATCTTTTGATTGGAGCATTTAACCCACTTACATTTAAAGTAAGTGTTGCTAAATATGTAGTTATTGCCATTTTATTATTCACATTTTTTTATCTTTGTTATTTTTCTTTCTTCTTCTTAAAGAAGTCCCTCTAACATTTCCTGTAATAATGGCTCGGTGGTGATGAACTCCTTTAACTTTTTCTTATCTGGGAAGCTCTTTATCTGTCCTTAGATTCTAGTGATAGCTTTGCTGGGTAGAGTAATCTTGGTTGTAGGTCCTTGTTATTCCTCACTTTGAATATTTCCTGTCAATTCCTTCTGGCTTGCAAAGTTTCTGTTGAGAAATCAGCTGCCAGTCTTATGAGTGCTCCCTTGTAGGTAACTAACTGCTTTTCTCTTGCTGCTTTTAAGATTCTTTGTCTTTAACCTTTGGCATTTTAATTATGATGTGTCTTGGTGTGGGCCTCTTTGAGTTCATCTTGTTTGGGACTTACTGTGCTTCCTGGGCTTGTATGTCTATTTCCTACTCAGGTTAGGGAAGTTTTCAGTCATTGTTTCTTGAAATAGGTTTTCAATTTCTTGCTCTCTCTTCTTTTCCGGTATCCCTATGATGCAAATGTTGGTACACTTGATGTTGTCCCAGAGGCCCCTAAAACTATTCTCCTTTTTCTTTTATTCTTCTTGTTGTTGTTCTGATTGGGTGTTTTCTGCTACCTTATCTTCTAAATCACTGATTTGATCTTCTGCTTCATGTAATCCATTGTTAATTCTTCCTAACATAGTTTTCATTTCAGTTATTGTATCCTTCATTTCTGACTGGTTCTTTTATGTTTTCTGTCTCCATTTTTATGTTCTCTATCTCTTTGTTAATGTTCTCACTCAGTTCCTTTACTCTTCCCCTAAGTGCACTGAGCATCCTTAAAACCAGTGTTTTGATCTTTGCATCTCGTAGATTGTCTCCATTTTGTTTAGGGTTTTTTTTTTTTTCTGGAGTTTGTCTGTTCTTTCATTTAGGACATGTCTCTTTGTCTTCCCCATTTGGCTGCCTACTTGTGTTTGTTTCTATGTATTAGGTAGGCCTGCTACGTGTCCTGGTCATAGTACAGTGGCCTTATGTAGTAGGTGTGCTGTGGGGCCCAGTGGCACAGTCTTCCCTGGTCACTTGAGCTCGGTCCTCCAGGTATGTCCCTTATATGGGTTGTGTGTGCCCTCCTGTTGTAGTTGAGCCTTGGTTGCTATTTGCTTGTCAATGGGAGGGTTGACCTTCAGGCTGTGATGACTGGCCATGACCAGTGAAGGAGCTGTTGTGCCAGAGCTTACCCTACAGAGCAAAATTCGCTTTAGCAGGGCTCTAGTGCCTGACCTATCTGTCCTTTGGGTGTGTCGTCCTCAAATGTGACCCCAGGTAGTGCTCTATCTCAGACCAGAGCTGGCCGCTGGGCATGCAGGCTGGGGCCTCCTGAGAGGGGCCTTGCCTCAGGCCAAGTTCAGCTGCAGCCCATGCCCTGCCTGGGGCCACTTGGCATGAGCCACCCAGCAATTTGAAGATGGCTGCCACTCATGCTGGGCTTGGAAGTGCCTTGAGAGGCCAAGTCCCAAATCAAGGCAATTGCTGCTAGTTCCAGGGTTGGGGCTGCTCAGCAAGAAGTACAGGGCATCTTAGCCAGATGCTGCTTGTTTAGGTTTTGTGAACCTTTCAGAGATTTTAGGAAAGTCTGTAGCATGAACAAAGATTGGTCATTTGTAAAATCCAGTGAAAGAGGCTTAGACAGGCCCACAGGTTGGGAGGGGCAGGATCTCAGGAACTCACTAGGGTGAAGTGGCCAGTTTTAGCTAAGCTGATGGAGACTCAGATATGGCATCTGCCTGGGTCTGCAAGCCAGGTGGGGGAAGGCTCAACAAAGGAACAATGGCCTCTGCCAGCATTTCTGTCTGGGAGAAACCTGCCCCTCCAGCATTCACTCTGAAGCTAGACAACTCATTTCCTCCCCGTGTGTCCCTAGCACCTTTTGAGCTGCTCTCCCAGTGCTGGAGCTCAGAGTGAGTGAGTCTGTCAGCAAGTAATTTTGTGCTGGGTCTCTTAAGAGTGCCTGGGACATCCCCAACCCTTTGTCTCACTCAGCCACAATCTCTGCTGATTTTCACAGCAAGATGTTCTGGGGACTTCTCTTTCCGGCACTGAGGAGCCCAGTGTGGGGCCGGGATCTATCGCTTCTCTGAGAGGACCTATGCAGCCAAGATACCTCTCACAATTCTCAACTGCCACATGCGGGAGTGGGACCAGCCTGTTTCACGTCTCTGCCCCTCCTACCAGTTTCAAGGTGGCCTATCCTGTGTGTCCCCAGGTGTAGGACTTCTTTCTGTTCAGTTAGATTTCAGGTGATTCTCAATGGTTTTTCTGTAGTTTAGTTATAATTTTAATGTGGTTGTGAGACGAGGCAAGCACAGTGTTTACCTACTCTGCCATCTTGACTGGAACTCTATGTTGTTATTCTTTACTCTCTGATTTTAATTTGGAATGACTTTCTGCATTTTGAGACTGGTAGAATTGGCATTGGGCCCATGGTAGACTGCTACCTGTTTGAAGAAATTTCTTTTGTCTTTGGATTTTTATTTGCATGTCATGGTGGTGAGCCTCAGCCAGTTGTTCTAAATTCTCAGTGCACGTCAGAATCACTTAAGGAGCTTTGAAAATCACAAAAGTCTGGTCCTATCGTCAGTGATTTTGACTCAGTTTGTCTAATATGGGGCCTGGATGTTGACATTTTAAAAACAAGTTTGCCAACTGAAAAACAAAACAAAACAAGTTTTGCCAGATGATTCTAATGTGCACCCAGAGTTGAAAGCTACTGGTCTAATCAGCATAAATTGACAAAGAGTGTTAGTGCCTTTTAAAGGAGACTGTGGGGCCTGGCTGAGGTTTTGGTATCTCCGCAGGGTAACCACCTTTCTTTTCTCCCCAGATGGTGCTTCTGGCCAGGTGTGAGGGGCAATGCAGCCAGGCATCGCGCTCTGAGCCCTTGGTGTCTTTCAGCGCTGTCCTCAAGCAGCCCTTCCGCTCCTCCTGTCACTGCTGCCGGCCCCAGACCTCTAAGCTGAAGGCATTGCGGCTGCGCTGTTCAGGGGGCATGCGACTCACGGCCACCTACCGGTACATCCTCTCCTGTCTCTGCGAGGAGTGTGGCTCCTGAGACCTGCTGTTCAGTGGCTTCTGGATGGGACAGCCTCCCATTTTTGTTGAGGCAGTTCAACCCACCAGGGAAGGACTGGCAAGTAAAGAGTTAAAGCAAAAAAAGATGCAGCAATTTTCACGGGATTCTGCATATTCTAGTAATAAAGACTCTACATGCTTGTTGACAGAGATACTCTGGGAACTTGTTTTCTATTTCTGTCTCCTTTCCCTGGTACAATTTCTTTTAGTTCCCTTTTCAGATTCAAGCATGTTCCCCCTTGGCGCTGAATGTAGTTTGGGTTTCCAACAATTCAGCATTAATAGGAAAAGTGGGCCCCCAGGCAATAGTGGGTCAGGCTGTTACTGTTTTGTGCAGATTAGGGAAGCACTTGCTTTGCAAAGCAGGAAAACTCAGCTCTGTCTGGGACATTGTCTGGTTATTGTTTATCTTGTCATTTGGTCTAAAGTTGCTATTGCTGCTAAAGATTACCAATTTCAAATTCCAGGCACCAAGCATGTGGATATGTTTAACCAGGTTCACTCACAGCCAGTTTATTGACATTCAAATAACTAACAAACAGATTCTTTTATGTGATGCTGGAACTCCTGGTAGCTGTAATTATTATTCAGAAATGACTTTTGGGAAGTAAAGGTAGCATAAAGAATTTGTCACCTAAAGGCTCTCGCAGATAAATTATGATAAAATTTTGTATAGAAGCAGACTTTAAAAGACCTGCACAAATTTAGATCCTGTACTGACTTTGAAAAAAGCATATATGTACTAGTGGCATGGAGAATGCATTGTACTCATGCATGTAAATTAGACAACAAAGTATGAATCTATTTGTGGGTGTGCTATAGCTTTAGCCATGCTGTGGGCATCCTTCTCCAACATTCTCTTGTCCATGTGAAACTTGTTGCCAAAATGGTGGCCTGGCTCATCTTCTGAACATTTGGTTCAAATATATTTTAGTCTTTAAGACTAAAATTTGAGTTATTCCCATATTGTGAAATAAAAAGAGAGTATTGTCAAAATTTCGACTGTGTAACTATTGTTTTTTCCTACTAAATATCCTACTATGATGTATCCCTCTGGTTTGTGGGGGAGTCCAGAAAGAGGGAGACGGGGTTCTAGAATGCATGCTGGAAGGGCATTTTTTGAAATTAATGTCCTAGGTTTGTGGTGGTTTATTTGGCTTTTAATCTCAGAATTTAATTTATTAAATAAGCACAAAATCTGATGCATCTGGCTTCCTTAGGAACTATAGGATGAAATAGAGAAGTTGTCTCCTTTTTAGCCTCTTCACTTTTCTCAGAAGAGAATAAGTATCCATGAATGAAGTCTGAAGAGGACAGATAGTTCACTAACAATGGTTTTTATTCCATTGACCATCCAGTGCTCCGTGTCCAATGGTACTCCTGAGCATTATGAGAATATTCATGGTGCCAGCATAGTGCTATGTCTACTTTAGACATCTCAACACTAACTTAGACTGGCAATTCAGTTTCCAGGGCAACTCTGACACCATGCTGTCTTGGTTCATTAGAGATGAAGGTGCACCTCACTGTTAGTGCAGCCAACCTGTGAATTACTTTTCTTATAGAGGTGATGGTTTTTCAAACTCTTTGGCTTAGCTTTCACACATTTTCCAGGGAGCTAACAATGTTAAATTTGTATTTGTGGCTTTGGAACACAGAGAAACGAATGCTATTAAACCTTGACCTTAATCTTAACCTTCATTGTGATGGAGTCAGCCAGTCCACTATGTTGGAAGTCTCACTCTAAAGGCAAATATGAAATGGTAATTTGGACCATTACATGAAGTTTTGTCATAAAAAAAAAGAATTAAATTTGATACCTAAAGTTAAATGGTTATAATTCTTAACTGATAATGAAAGTGTTAACCACTGGTCACATTTATAGCTACTCTTTTACGTCACCAATCAAAAAGTAGAAACGATACTTCTAGCCTTAAAATATCTCTTCCTAGCTTTGAAAACTCAGTTTGCTTTGAGAATCACATGCCCCAAACTCCAGTCTTTATTTCCTTACTACCGATTTGGGACTGGAGGGGATAGTTACATGACTCATCTTTTCTAAATTCCCTGGAAGCCATAGAAAATATTTCCTTCAAATCCTATGACATGGTCTACTGTCAAAGCTTCCCTCATGGAAATGAACAGAATATGCTTGAAACTTTAGAGAATCATAGAACAGTGGCATTGAGAGGGCCATTAAAAAGCACCCGTCCTCTTCTCTCCCTAAATAGATGAGCAAATGGAGGTCTGCTGAGACCTAGGAACTTGTCCAAAGTCTCATACTAAATCTTGGGTTTGGAACTAAAACCAAGGCTTCCTGCTCCACAGCCACAGATACTTCTCTTCCCTCTACCAGTGAAAAGAACCTCACTCTTTTCAGTATGTTGGATGCTGAAATGGTGAATGTTCTGGAAAAGAGTTTGGCAAGACAGGCAAGTTTAAATGGGGACCATCAGGGCTGAGAAAAAGGAAAAAATGTTGTATTTTTTCTGAAGACCTAAAAATAGCCCTGAGAACTGAGAGACTTTAGACATTGGATATTAAGTTACTATGGAATTTGTATTTTTATCTTTCAAAAATTAAACTTTTAGCCTTATTTTAATGTCTATCCTATTTAGGACTGAGAGAACCAAGTGAAAACATTAACCAATGAAAAATACTACTGCTGGAATGCCTAAAGAATGTTCACCTGTCTTCTCCATTTGCTATGCATGAATAAAGATGGATTAAATACGTTATAATCTTAGTAGCTAAAATATTAAAAATATGTATGATAATCCATAATGGTGTAAGGCAAGCCTCTTGTAAACTAAATTTACCCTCATCATTTATAAGCATTTAATAATAATGAATTAACACTGCATTAGAAGATAGATGGGTTTATGGACTGAATTTTCTTGAGATCTGTTTCCTAGACCAATCTCTTAAGTCTTATTTATGTAAGCTCTTGAATTCATTTTAAAACTTACAATTAAGAACAAATCAACCCTTCTTGGTCCTGAAGAAATAGTGGTTGACTTTCTACTAAACTCAAGTGTTTGCTAATCCACCCAACACATTATGTTCTATTAGGTGGAACATAATGTGTTGGGTGCATACACACTATGACTAGCAACTGTTTGAGTAAGTTGATTTCTTCCTTGTGACTTTGGAGAAATTAAGGTATAGATCTGTTTTTGGTCACTTCTTCAGGCCTTGTCAAAACATACACACTTGAGCAAGAGAGCTGCTCAAGATGGAATATTGGATGCATGGGGGTCAAAGGGTTGAGAAAGCTTAGATCAGAAAGGGATCTTGTCCTGCTGATGCTGCCTTCTTCATGACTCCAGGTGCAACCACATCCTGGTGGACAGACATGCTCATTCCCTTCAGGAGTTAGAGCAGTAGAGAGGCTTGCATCTAGGAAAAGAGGTTCTTTCTATAGTGCTATCATTACACACCTGGAGGAATGCTTTGCTTAGTAATTCCTGTTTCAGTGCACAAACAGATATCCAGCAACTACTTGCTGAAGGACAGTATTTCATGAGAAAATGACATCACATGCTAACAAACCAGTATCTTTCTGTAAGACTTCACTATATTAGTGAAATGTTTTGGTATATTCTACCATAAATTTATGAGAGCATAGGCATTTTATTTAATTCAATTCAGAATATAATTTAAAATTTCTTGTTGATTAAAGTCATTCTGTGCCCTCAAATATGGATATCATCTTCTCATGTGGTAAACAGAATATTTTAAATTTGGTGGCTATGGTGAACATGAACAAGCACTAAGGAAGGATTTGTTGCCTCAGCTGTCAATCCCTTCAGCTAAAGAATTACCTTGCCCAAGGGCATGCTCTTCCAGCAATGACTCATATCCAATGAGTGATAGAGGTGGAGGTATAAGAGTCTGGCTATCTTGTTCTGATGAAAGACAACTTTAGTGGGCAAACCTGACTCCAGAGCTGTCCACTGGGCTGTCTGAGGCATGCCAGCTCTGCTTCTCTTTCTGCCCAAGCTTGCTTCTCCCCTGGCTTTCCACAAGTGCTGATACTTAATAAATACCCTGCACCACAGCTTCCATTTCAGCATCTGATTCTTGAGAACCAAGCATGAAACAGTAACTTGTATATATTTTATTGGCCTGTAAAAGGAAACAAGTGCATCAAAGCCGTCAAGTCTCATTATGTGTCCCATAATATTTAGGTTAAAATCAATGTTTCTGCTTCCTTTAAGTGCATAGTTTAAATATTTGTGTCAGCACCTACTTTGTGTCAGCTACAATGCTAAATGCTGGAGATATTGAGGTGAAAAAGTCATAGGCTTGCTTCGTTATGTGCACATGCTACAGAGGGTGAGAGATGACTATAATAAGTGCATTGATGACATATAGAGATAATCTACAAAGCAGATAATCTTGTCTGCTTGGTTTTAAAGCAGCCATTTAAAAAGGGGATATGGCTCTGTCCCAGTCAAGATGATGGAGTAGGTGAATACTGTGCTTGCCTCCTCTCACAACCACATTAAAATTACAACTAAACTACAGAATAACCATCATTAAGAGTCACCTGAAGTCTAGCTGAACAAAAGTCCTACAACTGGGGAAACACAGAAGAGGCCACTTTGAGACTGGTAGGTGGGGTGGAGACATAAAACGAGCTGGTCCCATTCCCATGGGTAGTGGTCGAGAATCAAGAGGGATATCTCAGCTGTGGAGTACTCCCTGAGGAACGAAGGGAAGCAGTGCTGAGAAGAGAAGTTCCACAACTTCTGGCTGTGAAAACAGCCACAACTTCTGCGTGAAATGGAGGGCAGATGGAGTTCCGCCTAAAGGGCTCATGCACACAGAATTATTCACTGGTAAACTCATTTGTGCTGAGTTCCAGAGCTGGGGCAGCAGCTTGAGGGGCACCAAGGACATGCAGGGAGGAACTGGGTTGTCTGGCTTCAGAGCAAGAGCTTGAGGGTCAGCTTTCTCCCAGACAGAAGTGCTGACAGACGCAATTGTCTTTTTGTTGAACCCTCCCCACTGCAGGCATGCAGAAGCAGGTGCCTCCATATCTGAGTCTCCATCAACTTGGCTAAAACTAGTCACCCCATCCTAGTAATTCCCTGAGACCCTGCCGTACCCAACTTGTAGGCACACCCAAGCCACCTCTAGTAACTTTTTTACACAAATGGCCTGTTTTGGCTAATACTGTGGACTTTCCCTAAATCTCTCAAGGTTCACAAAACCCAACCAAGCAGCATTTGGCATCAGTGTACTTCTTGCTGAGCAGCCCCAAGCACAACTGGTGGCAGTCAACCTCGGTTTGTGGCTAGGCCTCTAGAAGCACCTTTAAGCCCATTGCAGGTGGCAGCCATCTGTAGATTTCTTGGTGACTTTTGCTAGGTGGACCCAGGCAGGGTACAGGCTACAGCTGAACTTGGTCAGTGGTAGGTTCCCACCCCAGTGGCAAGATTCTGACACGGCCAGAGCACCACCCGGGGCTCCATCTGAGGATGACCCACCCAAAAGAGCAGACTGAGCAGGCACCAGAGCCCCGCTAAAGTGAATCTTGCTCCATAGGGTTAGCCCCTCACCGGCCAGTCTTCACAACCAGTCAGTCCAAGGGTCAATCACTCCTATTGATATGTAAACAGTAATCAAGGCTCAACTACAGCAGAAAGGCACACACACAACCCATACAGAGACCACATCTGGAGCATCCAGCTCAGGTAGCCAGAGAGACTGCTCCAATGAGCCCCACAGGACACCTAATACATAAAGCCACTCTACTAAGATTGGGACACAGAGTAGCCTTACTTAATACATAGAAACAGGCACAGAGAAGCAGCCAAAATGGGGAGACAAAGAAAAATGCCTCAACTGAAAGACTAGAACAAAGTTAAAATAAAAGAACTAAACAAAAAGGAGACAAGCAATCTATCAGATGCAGAGTTCAAAACTCTGCTTATAAGTATGCTCAATGAACTTAGGGGAAGAATAGATGATCTCTGTAAGAACTTCAACAAAAGACAGTAAACATAAAAAATGACATAGAAACCATAAAAAAAGAATGAGTCATAAATGAAGACTAAAGTAACTGAAATGAAGAAGAATACCTTAAGAGGAATCAACAGTAGATTAGATGAAGCAGAGGATCAAATCAGCAATTTAGAAAATAAGGTAGCAGAAAACACCCAATCAGAACAATAACAAGAAAGAAGAATCAAAAAAAAAATGAAAATAGTCAAAGGGGCCTCTGGGACAACAGTAAGTATATCAACATTTGTATCTTAGGGATACCAGAAGGAGAAGACAGAGAGAGCAAGGAATCAAAAATGTATTTCAAGAAATGACTGAAAACTTCTCTAACCTGGTGAAGGAAATAGACATACAAGCCCAGAAAGTACAGTGAGTCCAGAGGAACCCAAAGAAGCCCACACCAAGACACATCATAATTAAAATGCCAAAGGTTAAAGACAAAGAGGAAATCTTAAAAGCAGCAAGAGAAACACAATTAGTTACCTATGAGGGAGCTCCCATAAGTCTGTCAGCTGATTTCTCAACAGAAGCTTTGCACACCAGAAGGGCTTGGCACAAACTATTCAAAGTGATGAAAAGCCAGGACCTACAACCAACATTATTCTACCCAGAAAAGCTATCATTTAGAATCTAAGGACAGATGAAGAGTTTCCCAGACAAGAAAAAGCTAAAGGAGTTCATCACCACCGAGCCAGTATTACAGGAAATGTTAGAAGTACTTCTTTAAGAGGAAGGAAAAAGAAAAAAAATTATGAATAATAAAATGACAATAACTACTTAACTATCAAAAATTACTTTAAATGCAAATAGATTAAATGTTCCAATCAAAAGATGGGGTGGTAAGGGAGAGGCAAGATGTTGTGAAAAGTGGAAGCTTTACACATCTCCTCTTGAGACCATACCCAAAATGTGACAAAACACAGAAGAAACAGCAAGCAGAGTTGCCTAGAGTCTGGATGAATAGAGGCACTACAACTAGGAATTATCCTGCAATGGTAGGAGGGAGCAGAGATGTGAGGCTGCCTTGATCCACATGGCTAAGTGGGACAGAGGCTGCAGTGCCAGTGTTCCTTTTAAAGGGGCCACAAACGTTATTGAACGTTTGCAGTACCGGACTTGCTCACTCTGAGTTCCAATGCAGGGTCAGCTGCTTGAGAGCACCAGGAACATCTGGAGGTCCCTGAGTTTTTGGGCTTTAGGGCAAGAGATGAAGATGAGCCTTTCTCCTGGGCAGAAGTGCTGGTGGAATCCATTGTTCCTCTGTTGAGCCCTCCCCCTCCCAGCATGGGGATGCAGGCACTGCTATAGTTGAGACATCATCAAATTGGATAACAGAGGTTGAGCCACCCAGAAGACTTCCTAAAACTCATTCCATCCCAATTCGTGCACTATCCAGCCATATCCGGTGGGGTGCTCAGCGTGCCTTATACCCCTTACTGAGCAGTTACAAGCCCCGCATTGATGGCATCCAGCCTCAGTTTCTGGTGTGGCCTCTTGAGGCAACTATAAGCATAGAATCTGTGAATTGCTTCCTGGATCTTAACAGGTGACCCCGGAGGGGCACAGGATGGGGCTAAACTTTGCCTGCAGCTGCACACCTCAGGATTGTGCCAATGGACACCTACTACACAAAGACACGTTAATAAGAATGGGAGACTTAGTTTTGCTTAGTACATAGAAACAGACACAGAAAGACAGCCGAAATGGGAAGACAAAGAAACAGAAACCATATGAGAGAACAGAAGAGATCCAGGAATAATGGAGTCAAGCAATCTAAGAGATACAGAGTTCAACACACTGATTATAAGGAAACTCAATGAACTTAGAAAAAGAATAGATGAACTCAGTGAGTACTTTACCAAAGAGATAAAAACCATAAAAATGAAGAAGGACATTATAAAAGGGAACCAATCAGAAATGAAGAATATAATATCTGAGATGAAAAGTTTATTAGGGGGAATCAAATGGAGGATTGAATCACCAGCATAGAGGATGGGGTAGCAGAGGACACCCAATCAGCAAAAAGATAAAAAGAATCCAAAATAATAAAGATAACATAAGAAATATATAGGATAACATCAAACATAACAATATTTGCATTATAGGGGTGCCAAAAGGAGAAGAGCAAGAAGTTGAAAACCTATTTGAAGAAATAATGATAGGAAACTTCCCTAACCTGGTGAAGGAAATAGACATACAACCCCAGGAAGCGCAGCAAATCCCAAACAAGATGAACCCAAAGAAGCCCACACCAAGACACATCATAATTAAAATGCCAAAGGTTTAAGACAAAGAGAGAATCTTAAAAGCAGCAAGAGAAAAGCAGTTAGTTACCTACAAGGGAGTACCCATAAGACTGGCAGCTAATTTCTCAAAAGAAGCTATGCAGGACAGAAAGACTTGGCACAAAATATTCAACATGATGAAAAACCAGGATCTACAACCAAGATTACTTTATCCAGGAAAGCTATCTATCATTTAGAGTCAAAGGACAGATAAAGAGCTTCCCAGACAAGAAAAACCTAAAGGAGTTCATCACCATCAAGCCAGCATTACGGGAAATGTTGGAGGGACTTCTTTAAGAAGGGGAAAAAGTATGTAGCAAAAATATAAATAGAGAACGGGGATAACTACATATCTATTAATAAGTACTTCAAAAGAAAAAGAATTAAGTGTTCCAAGCAATAGAGAGGGTGGCTAAATGCATAAGAAAACAAGACCCCTACATATGCTGCCTACAAGAGACTTACATCAGATTAAAAGACACACAGAGTCTAAAAGTAGGGGGATGGAAAAAGATATTGCATGATGGACATGCAGGGCATTGTGTTGAATGGAGTAAGTCAGACAGGGAAAGATAAACGCCATATAATTTCATGCACATTTGGATTTTAAAGAACAAAATAAACAAAAACAACAACAATATTGAAAACAAACTCATATATGCAGAGAATACTTTGAGGGTTACTAGATGGAAGTGTGAATTGGGGGGTTGGTGAAAAAGGGCAAAGGGATTAAGAAGTACAAATGGATAGTTATGAAATAGTCATAGAAATATAAAGTATAGTATAGAAATAAAGTCAATAATATTGTAATAAATATGCAGGGGGCAGAGGGACATTAGATTCATTGAGATGATCACTTTGTGAATTATATATATCTCTAATTACAATGTTGTACAACTGAAACTAATATATTATTGTATATCAACTATAATTGAAAAAAATCATTGAATTTTACACTGTAAATATGAGTAACTGTCTATTATATTTCAATAAAAATAATTTTAAAAAGATAGGGTGACTGAATCGATAAGAAAATAAGACCCCTACATATGCTGCCTACAAGAAACTCACTTTAGATTGAAAGACACACATAGACTGAAAGTAAAAGATTAAAAAAATTCATGAAAATAGAAACAAACAAAAAAAGTTGGAGTAACAATTCTCATACCAGACAAAATAGACTTAAAAAAAGAAAAGGCTATAACAAGAGACAAGGAAGGACCCAGTAGTTCTACTTCTGGGTATTTATATGAAGAAACTCAAAACACTACTTTGAAGGTCAGGTGAATCCATATGTTTATTTCAGCATTATTTACAATAGCAAGATACATAGGCAACCTACATGTCCATCAATAGATGAATAGATAAAGAAAAAGCGTTATATATGTACAAGGAAATATTACTCAGCCATAAAAAAAAAAGAATGAAGTCTTGCCATCTGCAACAACATGGATGAACCTAGGGAGTATTATGCTGAATGTAGTAAGTCAGACAGAGAAATGCAAATGCCACATGATTTCACTTACATTGTGAAATCTAAAGAACAAAATAAACTAACAAACAAAACAGAAACAGACTCATAGATACAGAGAACATTTTAACAGTTGCCAGATGGGAGGTTGGGAGGCAGGGTGAAAAGGAGAAGGAATTAAGAAGTACAAATTGGTAGTTACATAAGAGTCATGGGGATGTAAAATATAGCATAAGAATATAGTCAATAATATTGTAATAATTATGTATGATATCAGATGTGTTCTAGATTTATCAGGGTGATCACTTCATAAGTTATAAATATCTAATCACCATGTTATAAACCAGAATCTAATATAATATTGTATGCCAATTGTAACTGAAAACAAAAAATAAAATAAAATAAAGTAAGAGGATATGACATTTTCTTCTTTTTTCCCCAGCTTTATTAAAATATAAAAGACAATTAGTTTCTCATATTTACATTGTACAATTCAATTTTTTTCCATTATAGTTGGCTTACACTAATATATTAGTTTCAGTTGTACAGCATAGTGATTAGAGCTCAAGTGATCACCACACTAAATCTATTGCTCCTCTTCCCCCTTATGTATTTATTACAACATTGTTGGCTATTTTCCTTACGCTACTTACTTCATTTAGTGCAATATCCTCTAGGTTTATCAAGGCAATATCTTTTTTTCATCCCCTTCCTTTTAGTCTGTGTATGTCTTTTAATCTGAAGTGAGTCTCTTGTAGGCAGCATATGTAGAGGTCTTGTTTTCTTATCCACTCAGCCACTCTATCCTTTGGTTGGAGAACTTAATTCTTTTCCATTTGAGGTAGTCATTGATAGATATGTAGTTATTACCATTTCTTACTCATGATTTTGATACATGGTTTTTCTTTTTAAAGAAGTTCCTCTAACATTTTCTGTGATAGTGGCTCGCTGTTGAATTCCTTTAGCTTATTTTTTTGTGGGAAGCTCTTTATCTGTTATTTGACTCTAAATGATAGCTTTGCTGGATAAAGTATTTTTGGTTGTAGATCCTGGGCTTTCATCATGTTGACTATTCTGTGCCAAGCCCTCTGTCCTGCATAGTTCCTTTTTAGAAATCAGCTGCCAGTCTTATAGGAATTCCCTTGTAGATAATTAACTGATCTTCTCTTGCTGCTTTTAAAATTGTCTTTTTGTCTTAAACATTTGATATTTTAATTATGATGTGTCTTGGTGTGGGCCTCTTTAGGTTCCTCTTTCTTGGGACTCTCTGAGCTTCCTGGGGTTGTATGTTTATTTCCTTCACCAGGTGATGGAAGTTTTCCATCATCGTTCTTCAAATAGGTTTTTGAATTTTTGTTCTCCCTCTCCTCCTTCAGGGACCTGTAAGACATGGCTGTCTTTACACTTAATTTTGTCCCAAAGACTCCTTGAATTATTATTATAGTCTTTGCTTATTTTTTCTTGCCATTCTTATTGGGTGATCGTGGCTTCCCCATCCTCTGTATTGGTGATTCAATCGTCTTCTTCCATTCTGCTAATTCCCTCTAATATACACTTCATTTCAGATAATGTATTCTTCATTTCTGATTTGTTCCCTTTTATAATTTCCATTTCTGTTTTTATGTTTTTTTTATCTCTTTGTCAAAGTTCTCTCTGAGTTCATTTACTTTTCTCCTAAATTCATTGAGCATCTTTATAACCAGTGCATTGAACTCCGCATCTGTTAGATTGCTTAAATCTATTATTCTTGGATCTCTTCTGTTCTCTCATATGGTTCCTCTTTCTTTGTCTTTTCATTTTGGCTGCCTTTCTGTATCTTTTTCTATGCACTAAGCAAAGCTCATAAGTAAGTCTCCCAGTCTCATTAGCATGGCTTTGTGTATTAGGTGTCCAGTGGCTCAATCCTGAGAAGGGTTCAACTGCAGGCAAATTTTAGCCCCAGCCTGTGCTCCTCCAGGGCCACCTGTTAAGATTCAGAAGCAATCCACAGATGCTGTGCTTATAATTGCCTCAAGCGGACATGCCAGAAACTGAGGCCAGTTGCCACCAGTGTGGGTCTTGGAGCTGCTCAGCAAGTTGCACAGCATTCGCCAAGGACACACTGGATGTGGCTTGGGTAGGACCATGAATTGGGGGAGGCGGAGATTGAGGGAATCCTCTGGGAGGAGCAACCTATGTTATCCAGTTTGATTATGTTTCACCTATGGCAGGGCTGTATCTGCACACTTGGATGGGGGTGGGCTCAATAGAGCAATAATGGATATTGCCAGCACATCTGCCTGAGAGAAAGCCTCGCCTCCAGCCCTCACTCTGACAACTCAGCATCAGCCTGTAAAGTTCCTGGTGATCCCTCAAGCAGCCGATTGGGCACAGGTGCTCAGAGCCAGCGAGTCTGTCACCGTAAATGTCTGTCTGGTTGTGGTCCCAGTCCCTTTTAGAGGCATCTGCAGCTGCTGTCTTCACTCCTGTAGCCTCTGTCCCACTCAGCTGCTTGGGAGTGGGCAGTCCCACATCCTCACTCCATCTTACATCCTCCCATTGCAGGGTTATTTCTTATTTCTCTCCCTAGTTGTAGGACTTGTTCATCTAGACCCCCAGGCGACTCTGCTTGCTGTTTGCTCCGTGTTTCCATCACAACTTTGATGTGGTTGTAAGAGCAGATGAACAAAGCCTGTATATGCTATGCCATTTTGATTTCCTCTCTCTCAGAATATGACTTTTAATAATATTAGCATTTGTGAAGCACTGGCATATATTGTATCTCATTTGTTTTTCAAAATATACTATGGGTTTATACAAAAATCTCACAGATAAGAAACTGGAGGTTGTCTCTGACTTTAAACTCTGTGCTTTCTTTGCAATTTCCCGAAACTTACTTTTTCTTTTTTTTCCTAAATCTTGTGGACAGAAGGATAGAACCACCAAACTGTTTCGTGTTGGTATATGTCAGTTCTCATTAGCAAACTCTGATCCCAGAATGTACACAAAGCATACGAGACCTTGGCTCCATATAACTTTAGAGGATATGATATTCTTACATAAATTTCTGGAGAGAATAAAGACATTACAAATTATATATGAAACCAATGCCATGCTTATGAGTTTAAAATCCTATCATATTTGGCTGTCATCTTTTGAATAGCTTCAATGTCCTAATGTTATACATACATGTTAACTTGAGTGTTTTATTTTAAAATTCTTGAGAATTGGATATGGCTTCCTAGAACCTGTTTAATTTGTGAGGCATGTCATCATCGTTGTTGTTAACATTGATTAACAGTGTCTAATGAAGCAGACACTGTGCTTAGCACTTTCTCTGCTTTATCTCATTTCATCCTCTCAATCAACCTTGAGGTTAATAGTAGCCCCACTTTGCAGATAGTATATATAAGTACTTATGGTTTCTAATCACTCAGACTTTTTTTTTTTTTGGTATTCCAGAGTTCTTCATCATTATGTTAAAAAACTAATATTGCCATCATCATCACAAAGTGTATATAAAGTATCTGTACATGCATATATGCTATGGAAATAAATTTTAAAGTAGTACATTCTCTCCTTGTAAGAGCTGGCATTCTAAACCCTGCTTATGATTCTAAATAACTAAAATTTTAACAATGTGTCTCTTCAGTTTTGGTCTACACCAGCAACATGTTTTCCCCATAATTCTAACATCTAATTATTTCCTCTTTCACATTGGGATGGCCTCCTCTTTCTTTCATTAAATTCCACAACTCCATTTGTGATTTATGACTTTTTAGGTACCTGTTGTTGGAAGAAGCCTTGAAAAATCCTAGTACTAAGAGAATCACTTGTCTGGAAAGAAACATGGAGGGCATGTCATTTAACTCTCTCATCTTATAGAGGTTTTGATTCTGTGTCTCCTAACTTCTCAACCAGTGCTCACACCATTGGTCAATGCTATGTTCTTGATTCTTCTTGCATGGCAGTTTCCCATGAACGACACAACAGGATTCTTCACTATTGCTGTTGAAACCAACATTCTAAGACTTTTTTTTGACGATTTACCCACTTTTACCTACTGACTCATACTGTTCAGCAAACATAGCATCATCATATATTAAGAGCATGAACTCTGCGGCCAGACTGCCTGAGCTCACACCTCCGCTCTTTAGTTTTTTAGCCATAGGACTTTCAGACAAGTTATTTGGCCTCTCTGTGCCTTGAATTTATCATCTGTAACATAGGATGAGTCTATGTATAGATTTCATAAAACTATAATGAGGATTAAGTGAGAAGGCATGTTGTGTAGAAAACTTGAACCATGTTTGACACCAAGTAGCTACCATTTGCATTATGCATTCATAGCTCAAACAAATTATAACTTCTCAAATATAGCTTTAGTTAAGCCAAATGTTATTCTTATCCACATTTTTCAAGCAAAAAAGATGCATTCTTAAGATTTTTTTATTACTCTACAATAAATAGTTTTTATTTTTTAAGGTTATAATGCTAAATTGTTAGAAATAAATCAGAACTGGTTTTTATTTTATAGCTTAATCTTTAGCTTGCGTATTCTGCCTTAAAGTTACATTCATGCTTGTGGCAGAAGACAACTATTAGATCATTTATCAGCCCTCCTACATGCCTGAATCAGGCTTAGATGGAAACAACTAAAGCAATAAAATGTGCAAATTTCTCAATACTTTTTCTGGGAAATTAATTTACTCTGAAATAAATGTATCATCTTCTCATCCTCCCATCATCCAATTGTTCTCAGAAACACTGTCTTCTCTCTCCCTGCCCCTTTACCAATTTCTTTTACAGATGTAAGTTAACAAGCTTAATATGAAGTATGTTCTGAGTAGTGGCCTGTTGGAAGAACCTAATGAAGGTAAATTGTTGGTTAAATTTAAATTTAAGAACACCAAAGAGTCAGGGACTATATATTCCACTCCATGGAAGGGAGGATTATAGTAAATAGTATAAGTTAATATATCTAAACCATTTATTCTTTACACTAATTTCCACTTTTCCAGAATACTACAACTATTCAATTAGCAAAATTTATACATTTTTCCAAAATAGTAGTCATTTATCCGAAGCTAGAAACTTGTAGAAAGTCTTGGATTTGAACAAAAGGGGGAATATCTAATTAAAATTGGAAAATTATAATTCTGTATTACTTAACTCCGTGCTGCCTAATAGAAATTTAATGTGAGCCATATAAATTATTTTTAAATTTATTTGTAGCCACATTTAAAAAATAAAAATAAAAAGTAAAATTAATTTTTATAATATATTTTATCCAATATATCTCAAATGTTATCATTTCAACATGTAATCAATATGAAAAGTTATTAATGAGATATTTTACTTTTTTGTCATACTAAGTCTTTGAAACCTGGTGTTTATTTTACATGCACAGTGTATATCAATTTAGAGATTTCTTGGATGCACTGAAATCCCTGGTAAAAACAAAAACAAAAACAAAAACAAATATGGTGGGCAAGTCTAAGAACAAGAGAAAAGCAGATAAGCCTGCAAATTATGGATAAACCAGCTTAGAACTTGGCAAAGCAAAAGTTACTTGGACATTTCAGAGACTTTATTACCCACGTGGTTTTGCCCAACAATACTCTAGGAGTCAGGAAACCTGAATGCATGCCTGTTTTCACCATAAACCAGCTGTGTGATCCAGAGCAAATCACTTATGCTTTCTACATCTCAGTTTCTCAGACCAGATTGCAAAGTCTCTTCCCATATCACAAATGTTCTCTCTACACACACACATACACACACACACTCACACACATGCACCTGCTCTAACACCTGTTATCAAGGTAAAGAAGCTTTTAAAAAATCTGTTTCTCTTGTATTTTCATCACTAAGAAATTTTGTATTTTTACTTATTGAGCTTCTCTGTTTTTCCTTTTCTTCTTTTCAAGAGTTATGCATGAGTGAAGTTTTATGTAAATGATAAAAATATGGAGGTAAGCTCATTAAAATATTGCTTTGCCTAATCTCACAACATAGTGAATTGCTGATACTGCATCATTCATTTTGAGAATTTTAAAAAAATAAATAGGTTTTTTTTGTATAAAAATGTGTTACATTTTCCTTTTCTTTTCCTCCTAGCTTACTCTTCCTCTCTTCCATTCTAACAAAGGTGGCAAGCAGCAGATGGATGAGAAGGGATGGGGGTCATTCAATGATGGGTGGGTGAGTCAACCATACCTTTGCTTCTGTGCATTGTGGCCCAGGGTTCTTTAAGGATTTTTAAAAAGAGAGCAGCATAGGCTTTGCGGCAGAGTGCTTATTCATAATTAAGTTGCTTAGTTGCAGGGCCATCAAAGGAAAACTTCAAATACTCTGACAGCAAATCCACCTGTGCTAAAAGCAGAAGCAGAATCATGCAGGGAAAATGTAGGCTGATTGCAGATACTCAGAAAGCACTGGGCAGAGAGGACATTTTGAAAGACAAAATCAAGGGCTGTGTGTCTGAGGAACCTGGTAAACATTTTTTTTAGGTTTGAGACTTGGAATCTATCACTGGGGCCTGTGCCGATATGCAAGAAACTTAAGCCTTTCTTTGGGTACTGTGTGGTTTCAAACAGGAGAGTGATTTTAAAGCAATAAGCCAATGACATTACTGATGGAATATTTACTCCGTATTGGGTATTGTGCTAGATATGGCGGGTATAGTATCCAATTCAATCCTCTCAACAACTTTGTTCTTAGTGGCATTTTGTAGACTGAGAAACCAAAACGCAAAGAGGTTGAATGACTTTCTTAGAGCTTCACAACAAGTTAGAGGCAGAGTCAATCTGACCACAGACCTCTATGTCTAGTAAGCTTAAGATTCTTTTTCTCTTTGCTTTATCTATCCTCTACTCCCACACCTACCAAAGTTTGACCCTTAGACAGGACACATTCCCACTGGATGACCACATCAGAGCACCTGGGGCAGGATCAAAGGTTAATCTCTTCTAAAAACCTCCTACCACTCAAATCTTTTAAAGACCAGCCCCTTTTTCTAAAAGGTCCTTGGGAGCCTCTAGAGAATGTGTGTACTCTAGCTAACCACTGAGGCCTCATAAACTTCCCAAGGAAACTTTAAGTCAGACTTTCCTTGGCCTTGAATTCAAGGGATTTGGGTGAAATTCAGCTGTGTTTAAAAACACCTTAACAGGAACCTTCCCAGATCATTTTATTTTGTCCTCTGCAGTGATATGAAATAGAAGTATGAGACTAGGCCATTTACATTGCCTTCCCAGATCCAAGGACCACACTGGTGGTAGAACAGGAGACATCTCTAGGGATAATTTAGTTGACTAGCCTTGTTTTATGCATGAGAGGCTCAGAGAAGTTAAGGTCACAAACCTAGCAAACAGCAACACAAAACTGGAGCTCCCATCTCTGCTGCCAAGGTTAATGGTTATTGGATAGCTGCCCCATCCTCCTCTCCCTAGCCCCATCCCCCATACCACATCCCACCCCTGTGTTAATGGTCAGGTTTGGACTAGGCCCACTGACAGAATAAATTTCCTGAGCTAAAGAATGAAGGTACCTACCCAAGAAAGGAAGACAACACAGCTTCTGATAAATATGGCCTACTCTTTCAAAACTGTAGTGCTTGAAGGCAAGCACTATAGAAGACATGCACCTCTCTAGGCATATAATGATCACAGACCCATAGCATGGGATAGTGGCCTACTGTTTCACTCTAGGTAAGCAAAGTTTTTCACAAAGTCATTCCCCTAAAGAATTATATCATCATAGCAAACAGAATTTTGAGGATCATTCATACTGGTAAGGCATTTGGTATATAGCCTTTAGATGGTGCTAATGTTCTACTATAACACAAAGTCTGCAAGAACTCTTTATGCTCAGAATCAAGGAGATAGAAGGACCTCAAAAAGCCAGATATATTTCAAAGCTCCTGTGCCAGGCCCTGGGAACATACCCATAAACACTTTTGGAGGGATCTTTATAAAATGTACTTCTAGGTTTTCATTGACACAGCAAGGTTTGGTAATGCTAAATGTACCAGTCTATTCTAGGCTGGTCTCATGCAATCCATGACATCATTCAATACTTTAAATGTGAATATACATCCCCAGAATTCAGATTTATCTTGTGTCTTTACACATTGACTAGAGCCTGTGGAAATTTTGGTTCATAATGTTATTAGATCGTGTGATGGAGTCATTTATTTTGTGTGACAGTTTTCTTCAGGAAAGCCTCCTTCATTCACCTAAGAAAGAACTGGTGAAACAGGATCATTCATTTTTTTCTGGCTCTAAAAAGAGGAGTGGAGAAAAGCAACCTTTCTACGGCAGGCTTTATGCCTTATTTCTTCTCTTTTCCACACATTGTGAGTTCCTGAGGTTCTGTTTGTCTCATAGTCCTGCCGAAAGAGAAAATACTTTGCTATCCAGTTTTTCTTAGACCTTGCAGCTGGTGACAGGCTGTATCACAGTCACATTGACAAGCCCTAGACATTGTTGAGATTTTCTATGCAGGGAAGAAAATAACTCCTTCTCCATTCACATGGACAGTTCTGTACCTGTGGAAGCTGATGGAGGTTCCCAAAGTGTGACGTCGCACTTAGTGTATATTGTGGTTCTTGTGTGTGTGTGTGTGTGTGTGTGTGTGTGTGTGTGTGTGTACTAACTCTGAGCTTGTGAAAAAAGAGGACTGGGGAGCAGGGAGGAGTGAAGGTCAGGAGGGAAGTGAAGTTCCCATCCAGATTGTTTGGTGAGAAAAAGTTTGGGAGAGGTGGGAAAAAAAGTGGCGTTGATGATAGAGGCTCATTTCATCCTTCTGGTGACCAAATCAAAGTTGTGACAGAAATAAGGAGCAAACAGCAAGGAAAAATTACCTGGGATCTAGATCAACAAGCCATACAACTAGGGAGAAATCTAAGAAAGCACTCTGCAATGGGAGAAGGTAAGACAGGGTGAGGACGCGAAGCTGCCCGGTCCCAAGTGGCTGAGTGGGACAGAGGCTGCAGCAGGCAGCTGCAAACGCCTCTTAAAGGGGCCATGTCCACGAGCGGACTTTCACGGTGACGGACCTGCTGGCTCTGAGCACCAGTGCCAGGTCGACTGCATACAGGGCACCAGGGACTTACAGGGGGACACTGAGTTGTGGGAGTGAGGACCCATTTGAGATTTGCTCTGTACAGAAATGCCAGCGGTATCATTGTTCCTCTGTTGAGCCCTCCCCACTCCCAGTGTGTGGACTCAGCTCCGCCATAGCAGAGACGCCATCAAACTGGATAACAGAGGTTTCTCTGCCCAGAGGATTCCCTGAAACTTAGCCTCTCTCAACTCACAGCCCTACCCAAACCATATACAGGTGTATCTTCAGCGAGTCAGGTGTTCCTTGCTGAGCAGCGCCTAGACTCACACTGGTGGCTGCTGGCCTTGGTTTCTGGTGTGGCCTTTTGAGGCAACGATAAGCACAACATTTGCAGATTGTTTGCTGAATCTTAACAGGTGGCCCCGGAGGCTTGGGCTAAATTTAGCCTGCAGCTGAATCCCTCTCAGGACTGTGCCAATGGACACCTACTATACAAAGCCACACTAATAAGACCGGGAGACTTAGGAGCTTTGCTTAGTACATAGAAACAGACATGGAAAGGCAGCCAAAATGGGAAGACGAAAAAGCAGAACCCATATGACAGAACAGAACAGAACAGAGATCCAGATATAATGGAGTCAAGTAATCTAACAGATGCAGAGTTTAAAACACTAGTTATAAAGATGCTCAATGAGCTTTTGAGAAATGTAGAGAATTCCAACAAAGAGAGAAAAATGGAAATGGAAATTATAAAAGAGAACCAGTCTGAAATGGAGAACACATTATCTGAGATGAGAAATATATTAAATGGAATAAACAAAGTGAATAAAGAGGAGGATCACATGCTCTATCTAGAGGACAGGAAAGCCAATCAGGACACTCAATCAGAATGGCAAGAAAAAAAATGCCAAGACTATGAAAATCATTTAAGGATGATATGGGACACTATTAGCCTCCAAATATTCATCTGATCTGCATAACTAAAGAAAATCAAGACATTGAACAGCCATTTGAAGAAATAATGACGGAAAACTTCCCTAACTTGGTGAAGGAAATGGACATAAAACCCCAGGAAGCTCAGAGAATTCCAAAAATCAGGGATCCAAAGAGGCCCACACCAAGACACATCTTAATTAAAATGCCAAAGGTTAAGGACAAAGAGAGAATCTTAACAGCAGTAATAGAAAAGCAGTCAGTTACCTACAAGGGAACTCTCATAAGGCTGTCAGCTAATTTCTCAACAGAAATTTTGTAGGCCAGAAGAGATTGGCAGGAAATACCCAAAGTGAAGAAAAACAAGGACCTACAACCAAGGTTACTTTACCCAGCAAAGCTATCATTTAGAATTAAAGGACAGATAAAGAGCTTGCCAGACAAGAAAAAGTTAAAGGAGTTCATCACCACCAAGCCAGTATTATAAGAAATGTTGGAGGGACTCCTTTAAGAAGAAGACAAAAATATATATCAAATATGTGAATAATAAAATTGCAATAACTACATATCTATAAATAATTAATTTAAATGTAAATGGATTAAACGTTGTAATCAAAAGACATAAGGAGGCTGAATGGACAAGTAAATAAGGTTCTTGCATATGCTGCCTACAAAAAACTCATTTCATATTAAAAACACATAGACTGAAGGTAAAGGGATAGAAAAAGATATTTTATAAAAATAAAAGCAGAAAAAAGAAGTTGGCATAGAAATTCTTATACCAGACAAAATAGACTTTAAAGCAGACTATAACAAATGACAAAAAAGGACCCAGTAATTTTACTTCTGGACATTTATCTGAAGAAATCCCAAAAAGTAACTTGAAAAGACATATATATCTATATGTTCATTGCAGAATTACTGACAATAGTGAAGGTGTGGAAGCAACCTAAGTGCCCATCAATAGATGAATGGATAAATAAGTCATACATATGTACAATGGAATGTTACTCAGCCATAAAAAAAAATGAGATCTTGTCACTTGCAACAACATGGATGGATCTAGAGGGTATTATGCTAAGTAAAGTAAGTCAGACAGAGAAAGACAAATTCCATATGATTTCACTTGTATGTGGAACCTAAAGAACAAAGTAAACTAACAAAGAAAACAGAAACTGGCTCATAGATACAGAGAACATTTTGATGGGTGCCAGATGGGAGGAGGGTTGGGGAGCTGGGTGAAAAAGAGAAAGGGATTAATAGTTACATAATAGTTATGGGGATGTATAGTATAGCATAGGGTATATAGCCAATAATACTAATTACTATGTATGTAGTCAGATGGGTACTAGATTTCTCAGGATGATCATTTCATAAATTATATAAATGTCTAATCACTATGTTGTATACCTGAAACTAATGTAATATTGCATGTCAACTGAATTGAAAAATTTTAAATTATTTAAAAAAAAACAAACCCTGAGAGTCCAGTAATGCCCCAAAGCAATTAATACATAGGTGGGAATTCTAAGATGGATATTACCTGCAAAGTAAATAGAATACATACAAGTTTATTTTGGGGGTGCTAAATCAAAAGAGACATTCAAGCTGAGACTTAAAGGAATGGCAGGAGAGAGCAAGGTGGAGTGGAAGGTTAAGATGACACTAGCCTGTGTGGAAAGGCAGGCAGGTGCTGACTTGCCTCACCAGGGACTTTGCACTTTGTTGAGGATTTTCAACTTGATTTGTAATGATTATCTCTGACAATGTAAATGTAGTACAGTATTCAAAAAATTGAGTTACTTAAGAAAGTATCAATATGCAAATATCAATTGGCTTTTTGAACACCAAGTGTTAAATTTAAAAAAAATCGAATGAGAAAGGAGAGAGTACATAGAAAGTATGATAAGTTTGCTGACAGCCATATATATACACACATGTATATGTGTATATGCATATATATATAGTGAGATCAAAAGGATATTACTTTAAAATTATATACTGGGGGATAGGAGAGGGGGAGAAAATGTTTATGAGATAATTTTAATATTGCTCATTGTAAGACAGTGTAAAAAAAAAAGAAGAGACTGAGAGTATTTATAAAGGCTTTAGTATATAGGTAACTGAATTAGTTTCTATTGCTGCTGCAACAAATTATCATAAACTTAGTGGCTTAAACAATATAAATTTACTATTTTACAGTTCTGGAGGTCCAGAGTCTGAAATGGGTCTCACTAGGCTAAAATCCAGGCATTGGTAGGGGTGCATTTCTTTTGGAGATGCTAGAGGAGAATACCTTTCCTTGTCTTTCCAGCTTCTAGAGACCAACATACATATTCCTTGGCTCATAGACCCCTTACCCCATCTTCAAATCTGAGAAGTATGAGTCAAGTACCTCTCACATTGCACCAATTTAACCTTACTTCCATCATCAGATGTTTTTTTCTCACTCTTTTGTCTCCCTTTTCCACTTTGAAGGAAACTTGTGATTACACTGACTCTATCCAGATAATTTAAAATGATCTCCTAATCTTAATGTTAACTGATTAGCAACCCTAATTCCATTTGCAACCTTAATTCCCTTTGCCATATAATAATATAACATATTCACAGGCTCTGGGAATTGTGACATAGACATCTTTGGGGGACCATTATCTCTCTATCATAGTAACTATATACTAGGTTGTATAAAAACACAAAACTTCCCAAATGTTAAAACATATCCCCTCCCTAAAAAAAAGAAAGAGAGCGTATAAAATAGAAAATTGAAGAGAAAACTGAGACTCAGAGTAAATAAGCTAATAACTGGTAGACCCAGGACTCAAACCTAGAATATTCAAATCCCCTGTTCTTTTTATTGCTTTCAAAGACTCATCCCTTAAGAAGGGGAGATATTATTGTCAGTCTGGTCCTTGTAAGTCAGATGTGTCTAAAGTTGGAGAAATATATGATTATGGTCAGGATTGTTGTTCCTAAAAAATGTCAAAAATGAATTGAGGAGGTAAAGAAAGTCAAAAGGAGCCAAAGGCATAACTACCTTCAAATTTTTAATAGAATTTTCATGGAGATGAATTGGGTCATTTTTCTTTATTTTCTTAGAAGACAAAAACACAGTAGTAGATTTCAGTTAAAGCTGCAGGAACTTTAAATCTTCATTAGAAAGAAATTCTTTTCTTTCCAGAGAGAAAAACAGAAACAAAAACAAAAACACTGTAAGAGGCCTCTAGTGGCAAAGGTAGGGATTCTCAGCTGGGAAAACTTGAGAAAGGGGACAGCATAGTGATTTGAAAGAGATTGAGGCAATTCCCCAGCCTCGAAGTGAGGGCCAGGCAAGATGGATAATTTTCTAGGCTCTCTCTTAACTCTAATAAGACATGACAAGATTCTGAGCACAGGCTAGAGAGTATGTCATGGATCATGCTCCCAAGTCAAACTACTGTTGTTTCTGACAGGCACGGGCAATTTGGAAGACTCATGAGACCAAGTGCAGAGGAAAGTTTGGGTGTCAAAACATTTTGAAAGTTAATGAAGTTAACTTTGAAAGTTAATGTCCCTGCTTTGAAAGTATGAAATAATATAATAAAAGAAATACCTGCATTATTTCTCCAGTCTTGGAGCTAGTAGTTGGAGTCGTCAAAGTATGTTTTAGGATTTGATCCTGATCTGTTATTTACTAACTGAGTGACCTTAGGTAATTTTTGGGCTTTGTTGAACCTGAATTTTCTGATCTGTAAAATGGTCATAATAACACATATGTCAAAGTGTTTTTAGGAACATGAAATGAGGGAACACAAGCCAAGTTCTTTTTTTAATTAATTTATTTTATTTTATTCTTATTTTTATTAGTTTCATAAAAACACATTGATTAGACATTTATATAGTTTATGAATGATCCCTCTGATTACTCTAACACTCATCTGGCTCGACACATAGCCATTACAATACTATTGACTATATTCCCTATGCTGTACTCTACATCCCCATGACTATTTCATATCTATCAATTTGCACTTCTTCATCCCTTCACCTTTTTCTCCCAGTCCCCCAATCTCCTATCCCCTCTGGCAGTCAAAAGATTGTCCTCTGTATCTGTGTCTGTTTTTCTCTAGTTTATTCTTTTTGTTCCTTAGATTCCACATTTAAGTGAAATCATACAGTTGTCCTTCTCTGTCTGACATATTTCACTCAGCATAATAACCTCTAGGTCCATCCATGTCATTGCAAATGTTAGAATTTCATTTTTTTATGGCTGAGTAATATTTCATTGTATATATTAACCATAACTTCTTTATCCAATCATTTGTCGATGGGCATTTAGGTTGCTTCCATATTTTGGCTGTTATAAATTGTGCTGCCATGGAACATAACAGTGCATAGAGCTCTACGAATTAGTGTTTTGGTTTTCTTTGGATAAATACCCAGAAGTACAATTACTGGGTCAAAAGATATGTGCATTTTTAATTTTTTGAGAAACATTCAGTCTGTTTTCCATACTGGCTACACCAATTTGCACTGCCACCAACAGTGTATGAGGATTCCCCTTTCTCTGCATCCTTGCCAACACTTGTTCTTTGATTTATTGATGGTAGCCATTCTGACAGTTGTGAGGTGACATCTCATTGTGGTTTTAATTTGCATTTCACTGATGATTAGTGATCTTGAGCATCTTTTCATGTCTATTGG